>NW_017728914.1:20087905-20129563 GCF_001723895.1 Crocodylus porosus
TCCAACTGCCACCCACCCTGCCTGCACCCCATGCATATCTGGGGACACATGCCCCCCCATGTCCACCCCGGGTGTGCACAGCAGTGGGAGCTGCCCCCCTCCCCCCCCGGATGAGCCATGACTCCATCCCATGCCTGTCCCAGCTGGGCAGTGCCTGCCCCAGCCCCAGTCCCTCACCATGGGGGGAACTTGATCTGCATACCCCACACCCCTTCCCTCCCCCCACCCCTTCCACCACAACAGACTTACCAACTGCATGCAGCTCTCTAAGCTGCTAGGCTGTGCTTCTCACTGCCTGCATGTGCTGCCCGCATGCACGGGCATATATTGGTCAAATTATCAGCCGCACCAGGTTGATGCAATCAATTTTCTTTATATTGGTGCTGATCTGGTATCAGATTGGCGTATCAGTGCACCTGTACTTTTAATGGGACTGGAGAAAGACTATCAGTGGAATCTGAGGCATCTCCAGAGTAGCTTCTTGACAGACACCTGGGAGGTGACTGATCATAGGATAAAAACTCCCTTGACCTGCAGAAGCACGTTCGCAACGTCAGCACTTCCATCTGTGATAAGCACTGCTGTCAATCCCTGGGTAGGCTTTTAAGGTTGCATTCCCCTTCCTGCTGCATTCTGCTACCACAGGGACATCTTGGCAAGCTTTGCAATGGAACAGGGCTGCCAGTTGTAAACCTGATCTTCTCATAAGAAGTATGAACTTGACCAATGCTCAGGACTCCCAAATTGTAGTGATTTAACTGAGGTGTCATGAAGTAAACTTCCCAAGCTGGGTTGCTTCTCAAGGTTTAAATTGCCTTATTTGGGTCTAGTCACAACTGAACATGAGCATGTTGAGCATCACACTTTTCCAGGGGACTTCCCAGAAAGGAGAAGTGAAGGGTAAAAAGGGATGAGTATTCTGTCTGGAAGGTCCCAAGCTAGAAGGAAATATAGAGGGTTCGAACACAGAGGAGAGCGATCATAGGAAAGTAAGGTTGGAAGGGACCTCAAAAGGCAGGATTATCCCTGACTAAGCCATCCCAGTCAAATGTCTGTCCAACCTGTTCTTTAAAATTTCCAGGGATGGAGACATCACAACTTCTCCAGGTAGCCCACCCCAATGCCTGATCATCCTCATAGTCAGAAAGTTGCTCCTAATCTCCAGCCTAAATTTCTCCTGCTGCGGTTTGAGGCTATGGCTCCTAGACCTGTCCCCTACAGCCACAAAGAAAAGCCAGTTTCCATCCTCTCTATAATCATCCTTCAGGTATTTTGAAGATTGTTATTAAATCCCCCATCAGTCTTCTCTTCTCCAGACTAAATAACCCTGGCTTTGCCACGCTACCCAAGTCTATAGAGTCATTTCCAATGTGCCCACATCCTTCTTGGAGTACTGCATATTATCCCATGGAAGGCCTCACTGGTGCTGAATAGAGCAGAAAAATCATTTTCCTTGATTTGCAAGCGACACTTCTGTTAATATAACCCAGCATGCTATTGGCCTCTTTTGCCACAAGAACACGCTCTTGGCTCATATTGAACTTATGGTTAAAGTGAGACTCGTATTGCCCATCCCTGTACAAGTGGGGAACACTCAAGGTTCTGGGGGCAGCCAGGGAGACTGTTCTTCCTTAGCTAGTCTTTGACCATATTGTAAGATCTGAAACCAATATGAACTATTTCTGATCAATGGGATTGCTGTTGTCTACTTACCACTACTTCCCCTCCAACCCCCAGTTACCTAGTGTTTGCATGCTCTAGGTATCTAAGAGAATCTAAGCCTGAGCAGTGAATTTCAGGGTTGGGGATAAGAACAGGTTTGGCTTAAGTCCATCTCTTCACCACTGAGATGCTTCTTGCTCCCCCTTCCCCTTGGAGAGCAGCCTGATATGTGCACAAAGGGGTTCCTGTGCTTCCAGTGCACCCAACTGTAAAGCCTTTTGTTGAGTTTTTGACTGGTGTCAAAAGTTGACCACTCTAAGTATGGATAATTAATGAGTCTCTGGCACAGGCATGTATTGCATCAGCTGCTACAAAGGGCCACTGCTTGGGTCTCTGTTGTGTTAGACCAATAGAGAAGGAATGTAATTTATTCTGAACTTCAGTCTCCTGGCACAAGTTAATTTGCTGATGGAAAATACCCCACAGCCCTCCCCTCCACCTCCTGTGACCATGGCTCACGGACCGACTCTGATGGCTGGCCTTAGCACTGTGCCCATGAATAGTGGGATGTTTTGTCCCTTGGGAGATGGAAGATTCCCTTTCATAGCCCTGAAGAGGGTCAAGACCATTGCTGGTGATTTTGATCGGTCTCTCCTCCATAGCTACATGTAGCATTCTCCAACATTTCTGAACTGGCATAGGAGAGACTGGAACTGGGGTAAAGGTCTCCTTCATGGCCAATAGGCACTGCTGACCAGCAAATTGACCAAGAGACATTGGCTTCTAAACCCAAGACACATGAACGATGGTGGGAGTGCTTGTCCCTAGGCCAACAGGTGTGTGGGGCAAAGGTTTTTGTTCTCCCATCGCCTATAAAACCACCTAGTTAGTGCTCAAAAGTAGTGCTCTGTGAGTGGCTCTGATAGAGACTTGCCTGGCAAGGTGATCAGAACACACCACACTGAGGTCCAGGCCACACTGGAAGGATTTGTCTATGAAATCTATGACTTGCAGTTTTCTCTGAGTAATTTGCTCCCAGCTTTGGGGGGTGGATGCATTGGCTGTTTGTTTTTTTTAGAGGAGGTGAGGTGAGGTTTTATCCTCCAGTTTTCATCAGCCTTCCCCATAAAGGTCAGAATGGCAAGCTCTGCCACTTTCATGAAATATTTGCAATATTTTACTGTACTCAAAAGGGAGGCGCAATGTTTTTATAGGTCCCACATAATACAGTGACAAAATATAGATGCTTGATATTGCACCAGCTTTAATTTTAAAAAAATCTACTTTCAAATGCTACTAAATAATGGCAATGTAAATCGCTTCTAGTGTTGCTCTTTCTCTTGCTCTTTCTTCTTGGGCTGGCTGAGCACATTGCTGAGAGGGAGGTCATCTCCTGGTTTCCTTGTCCTGTCCTGGGGTTGGGATGGATGGCTGCATTCAGAAAGGGTCTTGGCATGCATCTGTCTGCCTCCTATCAGGTTCTGCTCCTGCTCCCCTGCATCTTGGATGGCTGGGCACTCACCTGCTCCCAGGAATGTGGTGTTACTACTTTCTTTGCATAACTTGGATAGAAATGTGTGCTGCTGATACAGTCTGTTGCAAGAGTCTCTTCCCAGGTTGAAACTGTTCAGTCCAAAATTCTTTTTTTACTAAGTAAAACCTGCTTTTCCACTGAGAGCTTGGATGAAGGTGCTTCATGGTCAGCCTTGCCTTCTGGCTGCTTGGGACTAAGGATGTGTCGGGTTTGGGAGTGTCTCTTCTAATATGCTTTACTTATGGGCTTCCACAGGTGAGAGAGATCTGCACCCTATCCCTGGTTTCTTCTTGGGCTAGGGTGTGCTATCTCTAGAACTATTACTCTTGGCCTGGAACAACAGAGCTTAGCCCTAGGTACTCAGAGTGAAACCCAGAGTCATAATGCAGCACTAGGCAATAATTGGGCCAAATAAATTTAAGGAGTAAACTTCAAAAGGTGCCCTCCTTACCAACCAGATAGATTCCTCCTGGAGTGTAATGGCAGCTGTCATCTGTGTAGTTTATTCCTCCCACCCCTGCTGAATCCTCCTTCTTGCTGCAGAGCCAGAGCATTTTGTGTCATAAGGGAAGGTCTGTCGGCCTATGACTGAGACTTTGGATCTCTGCAAACATGCACTCTCGTATCTGCTAACACAAACCACCTGCCGTGGTTAGAGCTGGCTCTGGGATTGTTTTCCTTGGAAGGAGTTGTTAGCTTTTCTTCAGCCACAGGCTTATGTCTTATAAACTGCTGAATTGGTATTTGCCTCTGCCTTCTCCCAAATTGTGTGATGTGGCAGCTGGACTGGATGCGACTCCATGTGACCTTCCCTCCTGACTTTCTTCTGTCCCTGCCCTTCCATTCTTTAATGTTTTTGGGGCCTTGCCCCTCCTTTCAGGGTGTTTTTATGCTTTTCCGTTTCTGTGCAGCAGACATGTTAGTGCTCATCAGTCTTGAAGACTTGCAGCTCTCACTATAATGCAGGCAAGCAGACTACCAGCTGCTTCTCCTCACTGCAGCTCTGCAGGAGCAGGTGATATTGTGGTTGAGAGACACTGCCACTTTTTTTGGCCATTCAACTCTTCCAGTACTAGTCTGCGATGATCATATGCTCTTGCTGTCCTGAGCAGATACTGCTGTGGAAAGCATCTGTGCTCTCCAGAGATCCACAGCAGAAAATCCCCACCCTCCCATGCAACGGGGGAAGCTGCAATGCAAAACTGGGGTCCCTAGTTGTGTTTTGGATTCTCAGGATAAGAAGACAAGAGGACACTGGAAGCTTGTTGTCCAGGATGGGTGAGAGAGAGGTTGCACAAAGATACTTGCACAAAGGCAGTATTCCTGGCTCTGGTACTGTTGGTGTCTCTTAGTTTTAGGAGCAATAAGCCCTCTTGAAGAAAGGAAAAAACCTTGAGTCAATTATTGTGTTACTTAACCGTATTCATGTGTGCTGTATTGGTGACTTGATATTTGTACTATGTATCCTGAGTCGGTCATAAACTCAATAGCCTTTGCCAACAGGAATAATAAAATTTAGATTCGTTTAGTTTCTTTCTGGATAGATGATGACAAGAGGAGTCTGTAATGTTGGCTAGTGGCGATGTTGTATAATCCTTTATTTTCCTGAAAGTAAGAAACCAAGAGGAGAGTGTTTACATTCCCAATAACTTCACTGAAATGGTACTCGCAGTGACAGCCTTGTGGTCACTCTGTACTGCGGAAATGATTCCACTCTCCGCCACGCTCATTTTGTGGCTTCTGGTAACGTCAGAGCAATCTCCGGTTATTGCTAAGTCTAGATTCATTTTCTATGTTACTAACTCATTAAAATCAAATCCTAAAATCATATTTTTTCCCATTTTAACACATTCCTGTGTTTGAGATAACCGGCCATCTTTTAAAGGGAGCATTTAAGCACTTTTTTAAATGGTTCAGTTTTGGATTCACCTTAATTTTTTTAGTCCTAAAACTGCCTCTCCCTGCTCTCTTTCTTTCTTGTCCTTGCTCAAACTACACTGTGTGTGTGGCCACCTCTCCACATTACAGCAACTGCACAATTAACTGGTTAATTGCAAAATTGCCTTAAGACCAGCTACACATGCAATGTAGCTATCCCATGATAAAAAGCTCCAACCAGCTATAAAATTAGGTCTCAAAAATGTGTACTAACTTTATAGCTGGGTGCTACTGAGCTTTAATTTCCACATGTAGCAGGGTCTCTTCTTTGGCTGGGAGCCCTGTCAGCTAACGGGACTCCCAGCCACAGGGGTGCCCTATGCCCAACATGAAACCCCCCAGTCCTGGGGCTGGCATGATCCCCTTGGTCCCACATGGGGCTTTTGGTCCCATCTGGGACTAAGAGTCCTGCACCTGATGGGGCTCCTGAGTGTGGGGGCTCTTGGTCACATGCAGCCTGTCAGAGCCTATCAGTTGTGGGAACTTTTGGTCCTGGCTACATGTGGCCCCCACACCTGGGAACCTGCTTCTTGCCGGTGGAGGAGGAGCTCAAGATTGAGCTACCCCTACACCAGCAATAAGGTATGATTGGATCTAATGTGCAATCCCACAGTTGTGCCTCCTGCCATGTATATGTGGCATGGTAGGAGACACCATTGTGTGGATTAAGTATTAGATCCAGTTGTGCCTTTACTTGCACATGTAGGGGGAGAGAGAGTGTTTTTCCTCATAGAGCTTGAAAAAAGCACCACTGCATTTTGTTGCTTGCCTTCCTTTTTTGCATGTCATCTTTCTTGGGTAGTGCCTACTCAGGTTAGCAAAAGTGCTTATGAATTGCTGCTGTAGCAAACCCAGCAGGGTAAACCAGCTATTGTAAAATGCAACCAAGTCCCATGCAATTAAGCATAGGCCCTTCTGTTGGCCCAAAGGGTGAAGTGGTAGAGCTCTTAATATGTCTTGCTATTGCTTGAGAAGTAGTGAGTAGGAGCTTTACTCCAGTATCCTACTAAAGGCTGCTTCCCACCCCTGCCACCCAATGGACTGGATTGGGCTGGGATGGCAAAGGTGGCTGGCTGTATTGCTAGCCACAACACTCCTGTGTGCCATGAGCTACAGGAACTGTTGTCCTTTAAGCATATTAGCTCAGATGGTGATCAAGGCTTGTGATTGATAGACTTTTTTGATTCCCGCCCCCATTGGGTGTACACAAACATAATGTTGAGTGGTGCAGAAAACAGACTGAGAAATCTGTCTTAGCTAATTCTGTGCCCTCCACATTCCTATAATTTGAGATCTTGGAATCTTTGATCTATCTTGACAGTCATGTGTAGTAAGCACCGTTCCTCTGCTTTGGGCACTGGGATGCAGAGGAGCCTGATCCATAAAAGGAGCTTAAGATCAGTACTCAACACTGAACTCTTAAGTGCTGTGTTTATACAATGAAATCCACAGCCCCCAGTTGTGAGATTAGGGCCCTTTTATATAGAGCATGAGGAGAGTTGAGCCACATCCACTTGGAAAGCTTACTATGCCAGGTAGTGATGTTCACTGGCAGTTCTGCATGGGCTGCCTCGTTCAGCTGGAGTCAGTGCAGCCATAACCGTGCAACGCTGTGGGCATGCTGGTCAGCTTGCAGGAGGGTTGTCTAAGGCTGATTAGCTTGCTTGGAAAGCACCATGGAGACATGGCTCCACTGCTTCCAGTTTAGGAGGCAATTTTTACAAAGCACACTGGCATGTATCGGGACACTTCGACCTCACACAGCAAGTTTGCTTTATAAATATGTGACCTTCAGCACTGAAGAATGGGATCCATAGTCTCCCTGACTCTGCCCAGTCTTTTAAGGAAGCAGGAGTCTGCCATGAGAAACCAAGTCCTTCCACTCCCATTCCCACCCCCACCATCTTCAGTGAGATCTAGGGGTGTTTGTCATGCTACTGTTAGGGTGCAGCATCCTTAGAATGAGCTGGAATCTTAAGCTTTCTGTCCTCATCTGCCTTGTTGTCATGACCAGTGCCCTCTCTGATTACAGTAATCTCATAGTGATTCACACAAGTTAATATTCACAAGGGACCTTTTTCTGTAATACAGATCCCAGTATGGGTATTTGCAATTGAGTGTTTATGTTTGTAGGCTACTGAAGTCCTTTAGGATAAAGGCTGTTGGTTATAGGAATGCAAGTGAAGTTTTCTGTCCTCATTAAGCTGAATGCAAATGGTGAATGAGCAACCTAAATTGGGAGAAGTGAATTGGATTTATGAAATGGTTTTTCCCAGCTGTCTAGGCTGGTGGTGGGCATCCTGTGGCATGTGCCACAAGTGGCATGGGCAGCCTCTGCATGTGTCATGCAGCAGATCAGGGAGCAGGCAGGCAGCACCGCAGCAGATCGAACTGGGAGCATCAAGCAAAGCATCAAGATCAGGCAGGAGAAGGCGATCAGAGTGGTACCCAGGGAGGTTATGAGGCTTATTTGTGACATGCCTGCCAAAAAGGTTGGTCCCTAGTTCATCTTAACATTGGTGTTTTATGGAATCCTTTGGATTGGCAGCCAACCACTGGAGGGTTCCTCTTCTCTTGTTGCAAGGGCCCCCTCTGCCATGTAATGAAGTTGTTTGCAAGTGTCCAAAGCTAGCTTCTATTGACATGGAGTCCTGACTTCCGTTCAGTCTTTCCTCTCATTGAGGAATTGTCTTTTTGCCTTTAATAAATATGTATATAATCTCCTATCTTGTGTTCCCTTTTTTTAGATGCAAATGCTGGACAAATTCCCGATGGAAGGAGGGCAGAAGGATCCCAAACAGAGGATCATCCCCTTTCTGCCAGGTAGGAGTCTATTAGACTTGGAAGACAAATGCTGATCATGGCATAATAGTATCAGAAGCTACCAGCTTTAGGCATACACAAATCCCTGCCACACATGCACACATACATACACAGTGTATGAGCCCTTCCCATTAAAATCTATACACAGTATTTTCAGTAGCATCCACACAGACCATTTAAACCCCTCAGGGTGACAGATGCGGCCAACAATCAGGGGTTATAACCCCAAACTTCTGCAGTATTTCATCATAGGTGCTGTCCATCCTGAACTCTTAAGTCATAGCCACTGTCTCTAGAAAACACCTATATTTTTACTTCAGACAGGCAAGCGTACCCCTATCATCTCTGCTATCCCTATAATGGACAAGTGGATTTCAACATAGCTACAGCCAGTTTAGCCCAGGCCTAGCTAGGGTGGAGGATTCCCAGGGACTGATCTTTGTTTTTCCTCGAGTGGAATTCCAGTTCAAGTCTGAAGAGAACTTAATAGCAACCTAATGAGCGACATTAGAGCAAAACTAATCAACAGCTGTGACTTTCTCCTAGGCCTTTGTTTCCAGTTGGGTTACCTAAAGTGCTCTATGTATTCACTGTGCAGCTAAGCGAATGACCATTCATTTGCCCCAGGCAACATATTACCCATTTTGAACCTAATGGCTGCTTGTGGTTTGTGGCTGCCCCATTTCTGCTGCTTTTGAAAATATAAATGCCTTCTGAGATGAGAATGCCCTGATAGAAGGGACTCGGAGTCTTTCACACACCCACTGCTAAAGGGTTTTGACCACACAATCTTTTCCAACAGCATAAAGAAAGGGGTATATTTAGAAATGTGGTGGTACTGTAACCACTTCCAGCAAATGTGGCAGATGTACTTAGTGTGGCCCGTTGTGCTGTGTTCTGGCTCATCTGGAAACACAAAGGTACTTAGTGGCATCTTCTTTCCTCCATGTGGCATGAAGAATCCATTTTCTTCCCCTCTGTGGGCCAGGGTCCTTTTGTCAGTAAGACGCTGTCTGGGTTTCCCGTGGGGGTATTTCTGGTTTGACTTCTTTTGCTGATTGTAACATCAGCAAAAAACAGAGCAAGCCTGACATTAATGTAGAGGAAAAGCCATTGCTGTGCAGCTTTTCTGCCAGCTGAAAGCAGGGAACAAAAAAAGGTAGAAGCCAAACTGGCAGAAGGCACGACTTGGAAAAATAGGAATTACAGTTTGGCCACTCTGCTTATGAAGAATCCCTATTCGTTCCCACCAAAACACTGCTATTTTTGGAAGACAGCCGTTCAGCTCCAGAAGGGCTGTCTTGAGCTCTGCATTTCTCTGCCTCGCCAGTTGATTTCATTTCTGCTCATTTGAATTTCAGTACTTTCCCTTAGTTAAATGACTTGCTGCTGGGATTTTGATTGTTAAATTGGAGCCCTGGGGAGGTGACACCCAGGTTTCATGCCTTAAGGGTGGAATGGAGGGGGGGAACCAAAGGGCAGCAACCAGCACATTTCTCCATAAGATGACTACTTAGAAATGATGCTGGCAGATGCCCATCCTATTCACTGTTCCCCTTCGCAGGAGGCTAAAAGACACGGTCTCCAGGAATGGTCAGAAAGCCTGGAAAACTGCCTGCCAAAGAAAAGAAAAAAAGTGTTGTTCTCTAGTTACAAGAGCTCTTATTATTAGTTCTGTATCCCCATCATTCCTCAAAGCTGATGGGCCTTGCAGGATGTCCTAAAGGTGTAAAAATCCAGATGGAATGGGGGAAGCAGATTTCAGAGTCAAGGGCCTGAGCTGCAGTTTCTGGATTTGGATTCTGGACTCTTCCCAGACCTGGGAGTGCTTGGATTCAGGCCCTCAGTTTGAGGCCCTACTCTGCTGTGAAGGGACCTCATGGTAGTAGCTGGGGAATGGGCTAGGTCAGTGGACCTCAAGCTTTTTTTTTTTTTTTTTTTTAGAGTGGCAGGCTGGGTGTTTATGACCCAGCTGTACTGTGGGCCCCCACTTCTCTCTGGTAGGGGAGTGGAGTGACTATCTATGTCAGGGGTAGGGGAAGAGAATTTACATCCAGTTGCGAAGGGAATCAGCTGCATGGGGCAGGGCAGGAAAGGGGATGCATGCCAATCCAGGCTTCTTACTATTGATCCCTTATGCTATGGGTCACATTCATTCACTTCAGGTACCAGATCTGACCCATGAGCCATAGGTTGAGCACCACTGAACTGGATAGTTCCAGAGGGTCACAAGACAAATGTGAGTTTTTAGGATCAGGATTATAATATATTTAAGAACCAAATCATGGTCATAGGTGCTTTCAGAATACCTAGAAGAAACATTTTTTGGATGCTGTACTCTTCCTCTTTCCATAGCCTTGGACTGGTAGCTAAAACTAGGGAGTAGGGGAGGAGGTAAGTAGTAGTCTAGAGGTGGGCCTTGATTCTGGTTCTGCTTTGAGCTGCATGTTTTGGTCCTGGGCTTATTTTTATTTTTACCACCTTTTTGCATGGTCACGTGCAGTTCATACTGTCTGAGCCTTACCTTGACATTTTACTTCTGGATGAGCCTGAAATGGCTCAAGAGTAATAAGGAGGAGAGTTATTGACATCCTTGGCTCTGTCTTTTTCCTACTTTTGTACATTAGCACAGAGCACTGGGTGGTTCTGGTGCAAACATCTTATTTGAGACTGTTCCAGGACTGGGCAGGAGCTAGCTTGCTAGGCATATTGAGCTTACATCTGACTAGCTGTGTGGGTCTTCTTCAGAATCGCTTCTAAATTAAAATCACTCGCTTGAGAGAAGTCCCTGTGACGCATTCTGAGGTCTGTGCCTTCTCTGCTCCTTTTGCCAGGTTTGGCACATGAAGAAAGAACACAGCAGCTTGCTTTCTTATGAGCTGGCTTCTGATGCTGGTCACCTGGTGGGATGGCTCCTTGGCAGGGTCTCATCCTGAGAGGACCCGGTTTGGCTGTAGAAAAGCCTCTGCAGTGATGGGTAATATTATGCTTTAGGGTGCAGGAATTATGCCGTATTCTTTCTGGCTCAGGACTTCACCGCCTCAGCTTGGGATGGCAACAGATGTTGTTTTTAATTATTGTAAAACTGCAGATTTGTGCTGTTTCCATCAAGATGCATCATTGGGTCAAAGGCTAGACAAACCCAATTTCTATCCCTCTGCCAAAAACTTGCAACTTGTGGATCCAGTATATGGAGAGTTGTAGGGTTGCTGGGTTTTTCACTTGGTTCAGCCTTTATGGCTTCTGTAGCTTGCTCCCCCCACCCTGCCTTCTGAGAAACACTTTAGCATCTGAATTTCATTACCAAGTGGAGATTTGGCTCCAGTGGTCTGATTTTGAAATATGCTGCTTTCTGGAAAGCCTTCTGTGGTAAAGTTAGACATTGTGGCCTCTGAAGTCCTGAAAAATATCTCCTGCTCTCCTATACATCCTGCTGCCTTTAGCATTCTTAACAAACCCCTAATTCTTTTGAACTTGGGGTCACCATCAGGAACCAAGAAGATGCCATCTGGGATTGTCTGTCACAGTATTTTCCTGGAGGGGCAAGTGGTCCTAATTGTTATCACTTATTTTACAGCATCTAACCCAAAAGGAGTTTTTTGTTCGTTTTCTGTGTGTGAATGTAACTTTTTTTTTATTTTCCTGGTTGGATGTGACTTTTTCTTGGAAGTCGTAGAGGAGACTCTGGAATGTCAGACTTAACCTGGGTCTTGCCAGAGTATGCCCCTGCAGTGGAAATGATCCTCCTCACCTGCCCTGCAAAACGAATGGGACAGCAACAGAGCTCTCGAGAGGAAGGTATTAGAGCAACAGGGATAGGGAGGGAAGTCTCTGGAGGAGAAATTCCTGTCTTTTCTCCCACTGTACTTACATATAGCATCTCCTGGGTGATAAAAGATCTGTCAAATCTGACCCGCCTCAAGTCTGATAACACTCAGGTAGTGCAGCTGATCTAGGATCTTCCTTTGCTACTGTGGAGTTGGATTCCTTGTTTTGGTCTTGAGCCAGTCGCAGCCCTGTATTGGCTTTTATGCACTCAGCAAGTTGGAGGGTGCCCTCCGCTTCGCTCCCTGACACCCCCCAGACCCAGTTCCCCAAATGTTGTCATTATTAACATAGCCTTTTATAGCTGGAGGAAGGGAGTAACACTGGCTGTACAGAATGCAAAGAGTGGGGGCAGTGCTTCCCAAACTTTTCCTTAGCCTGGCCTCCCACCCCTGTGACCCCATCCGCTGATGTTGAGACCCCGTTTGGGGTCATGACCCACAGTTTGAGAGTGGCTGAGTTGGGGGTTTGCTAAGGTATGGGAGTGCTGCCAGCCTCCTGCTGAGGAGCAGGGTCTCCCAGGAACACCTGTGGGTAGTGGTTATGCATCTGTTCTGTGCTGTGCAGGGTGCGCACACAGACCCAGGTTCTGCATAGAGGAGTTAATACATGATGGGTTATACAATCACTGGCTGGGGGATGATGAGATGGAGACCCCAGGAAAGAATGAACTAAGAAAATAAATGAGCTCAGTTGGGCCAGTTGTGCAAAGGACGTGCCAGATCTTTCAGGAAACAGCTTTTATAAGGAAAGTGGAGCCTTCCAAACTTCATACAGCTCAAATGGCCCAGTGCCTATTGCAGCCAGTCTGCTTCTCTGGAAATGTGAACCTCAAGGAGGGGTTGCCTGAGGCAGAGCTAGCTTTGGCTGTAAAATTGCTTTTCAGGAAGATCAAGCTACAGACAACAGCAAACTCCAAAGGAAGAAGAGGATTTAATGGGAAAGATGTAAAAAGCAGAGCATAGTCCCCCTTTCTACCTCCTTCCCACCCACCTAGTCTGATCCAGCTTTATAATGATCCTTGCACTTAGTTAGTGCAAAGGATAAAAATCTCCAAAACTGCTCCCCACAAAAGCCCCTGGGAGTTGCATCAGTGAATACCACCTTTCCTAGACATGCCCAAGTGATTTTTCTCAGGCTGCGGAGTATCCATGAGAGAGTTTGTGATGAAACGGACTTCCTAGTTCCCAGTCCTGTGCTTGGGTCACTAGTCATTGCTCTTTTGGGCCTCTCAGACCCAGCTTTCACTGCCTTAAGGGCATTCCCATAAGCATTTTGTTGCTTTATTGTGCACAAAGTTGTAGGGGTTGCGGGGAGGATGCTGTTTGGGGTGGTTTGGTTGTAAAATTTCTCTCCATGCAGGTCTGTTTCTGAGCTTTAATACCAATTGCTCAGTCTTCTTGACTAAGATGAGAGACGGTCATTCCTTCCTGCTCTGCGTCCTCTCCCCCTTCAGCTCTGGAGTGGTCTCTTTTCTTGCAGCATGGAAGGAAGGGCTGCTGTTGCTGTCCTGGAGTGGCAGAGGCAGTGTGCCACAGTGAACCCCTCTTCAGTCTTCAGGAATTGCCGGAGTTTGCTTCTAAGCTGGCTTTCCTGCACTGAAGTGAAATGCTGTTTGCAGTTGGTCATCAGGCTGACCTGACATGAATTTTAATGTCTCACCATCTTGGTACAGGCCAGTTTGGGGGGATCCTCTTCCTCAAGTGCCATAGATGGTTGGTGTTAAGTGTTAGTCCCTTTTCCTCCTGAGACTTTATTTTTCCCAATCTGTCCTTGTGGTTGAGGTTCACAGTGCAGAACTCCCTTGTCTCAGAGGGCCAATTAGGGCACTGTACTTTTTTTCTCAGCCTTTACAGGTTTGGGAAGCAAGCAATCGAGGCTGTAACTTCCTCCAGGATGGGGCAGTAGTGGGAAAGTGAAGCTGGCCTATTCTGAGCCTCTCTGAGACCCTGAGAGTGCTCTTATCTCCATTAGGTCCCAGGGCCCATACATATAGCATCGCATGGGTCTGGTACTGGTAGGTATCGACTGTTCACCAGAGCACCCCAAGGGACAATAGGTCCAACGTCACAAACTCCTTCAAGACCGTTTCAGGCTGGCCATGAGGAAAAACTTCTTTACTGTCCTAGCCCCCCAAGGCCTGGAACAGACTGCCTCCAGGGGTGGTGCAAGCACCTACTCTGGACTCCTTTAAGAGACATTTGGACGTTTATCTTGCTGGGATCCTTTGACCCCAGCTGACTTCCTGCCCCTGGGGTGGGGGGTGAACTCTTATGATCTTCCAAGGTCCCTTCCAGCCCTAATGTCTAGTTCATAGATTTCATAGAAGTGTAGAGAGCCCTTTCCCTTGACTGTGGTGCTAGGACATACCCTCTGTTCAGAAATTTGCCAATCAGCTGCTAAACCCAGGACTCTGACAGAGTTTAAAGGAAATGGAAGCTCTTCCACATGCCTACCCATCCCAGCATGGAGCACGGAGCAAACTTCCTCTTCTTGAGGCTGCCTCTGTGCACATTTTTTAAAGTGAATCTGGAGCTTGTGCCAGAGAAAATCTGGATGTGATTTGAAAGGTGCAGATAAACGAATTCTTTCCGAGGAAGGATGGAGTCCTTTGGGGTAAAGCGAGAGGCACAGACATTTTTCCAGTCCTGAAATATCTGGCTTCTTTAGTGGCTGTGATCCTAAATGAATTGCAAAGTTGATTCCTCTGCCCCTCCACCTCACTCAGGATCCAATAACAGCCTTTGTCTTTAGAGGAGCCTCAGTCATTTCTCAGATTGATATGCTTCTATAACTCTCTCTACTTTTACTCTCTCCTCCCCAGGGCTGGTTTAGGCTGAGAACTCCCGGGGCAGGGGCTATTTGCTTTCCATACATCAGTGAATCAAAAACAATCAAGGCACTTTGAAGGGCATTGCCTCAGTAGTTGCAACCCTAAAGGCCAGTGAAAGCAGGGAAATGGGGATGGGGGTTCAGATGTTGTAGTTTTTCCAGGGTAAAGCATATCTGAACAACCTGGGTACTGATCTGCAATGATGAAGGTGCTTTGGCAGTGTTAGTGCCAAGGAAGTTGATATCAGTGGCTCCCTGGCAGGGTTTTCTTCTGTGGTTGCAACTCCTGAAGCTGTAGAGTAGATGTGGCACACATCCTGCAGTAGAAGTAAATAAAGTACCTTCTTTTTGTTCTTGTTGCGTGCACAGATCTCAGCGTCCTGGGAATGCAGCATTGCTGTTTGTTTATTATTGTAACACCTATGAGCCATGGACTCCTGTGTGCTGGGCACTGTCTAAACACGGGAGAAAAAGACCATCTCTGTCCCAAAGAGCTTATTTCAGCTAGGACACAGGAGGCAGGGGAAATGAGACAGCATGGGTCAGCAGGCTAGACAGTGCCACACACCAGCAGCCTGGCTGCTAAGGTTTTATGTAGAGATAGCAGTAAAGGAAAGCTTCAGGGAAGAGTTTGAAGCAGAAAGATGAGCTGGCTTTGTGGGTATTTGTGGGGATCTTCTTCCATGTTGGGGAGGAAGCAGGAGAGAATGCAGGAAGGTGTTTATTTGTCAGTGTAATGAGTGAGTGATGGAGACGGGCTTTGTAACCTGCTGGAGGGTGAGAGTTGTGCTGCAGTCACCCATGAGGCTCCCCTCACCCCACCTGTGCTCAATTCTTTTTTTACCCTGCAATCTCCTTGTCCTGGAGGCTTGTGCATGTGTGTCTCTACATAGGCACCAAGTCCAGGCAGCCAGTGTTAAATGACTTGGCAGTCCCGTCTGACAGCAACTTTGAAAGTTGCTATATAATTACTAACAGAAGAGCTGCCTGTCTGCTGCTTTCAACTCCTCCATTTGCTGCCTTGGCTCCAGCCGTAAGGAAGTGGCTATGGGGTTTTCTGAATTATGTCCTCTGGGAAGGTAGGAAAGATTGTGGATGAACATATGTTGTGACTGTGTTCACTGGAGGCTGGTTTTGATCCTCTTGCATGTATGTCTTCATCCCAGCTGTGCCAGTACATCTCCACCGTGATCCACAGCAACCCCAACTAACTTAGTTTAGACCCCACACAAACTCCATCTGTACCATCCATCTCACCCCTCTCCTTCCCACCTCCATTGCCAGTTCCCACATTGTTGCTAAGGCTCATGAGTCCTGACCTCTCAGCCTCATCCCTGGGTGTAAAGGGGGGCCACCACAATAAATAACTTGGGGGCAAGAGAAGGGCTGGTTGGTGCAACAGGAGCTTTGCCCTCTGCTCCACTCTATGCTCCAGTGCCACTGATTTGCTGAGGTATCTACATGCATATCCACCTGCATGGGGTTTGCAGAGACGTGGTAGCCAGCACATAACACTCGGGAGCTTTGGATTATGTAGTAACCTGGTTTTTCCAACCCACTGATACCCAGGATTTCTGGCTGTTATCTGAAGTGGATGGTGATGGCAAGGGGTGTGTGGGACATCTTCAACTAGATGAGATGGGAGGGAGAGGAGCCTTTCAGTTTTCATTAGCAATTGGCCCATGGGGAGCACAGTAGAGCTCTGTATGGGTAGGGTAGGAGCATAAAGCTTCAAAGAGATGTTGTGAGCCGTGTCCACTGAACTGGAGAGGGCTGAGGGCTGCAGCTGGTTTTGATGCAGAGTTCATGACAGTGCTTTGGTGGGATTTTATAGTCTTCCCACACTCCTGCAGGGCAAACAACCATATAGGTTCCCTCCCATTTATTTTCAGTAGCTCATTGCAGTTAAAGAAAGGAAATGGAGCCCCTGAAACAAAGCAGGCTCCCAAGCTATTTAGATGATATCAAATGGCCTACAGAGCATAAAGGAGGGGGAGAGAGCATGAATTAGCGGGGTGACCAGACCAGGTTTTCTGTCTGATTTGAAGTTCTACCTCTGTTCTGCTGCGACTCTGCTGAGCAAAACTGACAGGACATTGAAGCCTTACAGATGTGGCCAGATAATTAACTTTGTGGTGAATTTTTTTTGCATAACAGAGCCTCAGACCCCTCATAAGACTGACTAGCCTTCCTGGCATGGGTTATAAATGCCTGGTGTCCACTTGGAGGAATATGCAAACCCAAGGAGCTATTTTAGCTCAGTGTATTTTTGTGTTGATTCACTGTCTTTTTTTTAAACAAAAATAAACACTTGAATCAGCTCAGGAAGCTAGCAGACCTTGTTTCTGCTCTTTTGTTGCTCTTAAATTCATCCTTTCTTCAGGTTGGTAAAAGCCTCAATTGCTTTGACAGCAACCCCTTTAATCTCTAAATAGCAGGGCTAACTTTGGCAGCAGTCCTAGCTGGAATGGCAGCACTTGGCAGCTGGGTGCTAGAGAGTACATAAAAGGTACGGTACTTAGCCTTGATTTGAAAGGGCCTGGGTGGAGGTAGGGAGAGAGCAGAAGGATAAAGATTTACATAGGCTGCCCTTCAGATGCCTTCAGACTCCATCCTAAATGCTCTGTAGATTTCTTTGCTCTTTTCCTGTTTAAACTGATGCTAGGCGAGGGAATCATTTACTGAGAGTTAGTATTGTGAAAACTTCTGGCTTGTTACCTTTCCTGTTTAAGGTGGGAGGAGATCTCTGGACAAACATGTAAGAGCAAAAGGTTTTATTATACTGTGTTTCAGTTTGTCTTGGCCACTCCCTCCCTCTGTCCTCCTTTGCAGACCACCCACACCACTCCCATGACCCACCAGTTGAGAACTACTGCTCTAGGAGATGACTACACTTGTATAGCCCCATGGATGTATAGAAAAATGAATAAAAAATCTATACACCCAAATTTGGTCATATAACTGATTCGCAGATGTAGGGCCGGAAGGGACCTAAGGAGATCATCAAGTCCGACCCCCTGCCCTGGGCAGGAGAGAATACTGGGCTCATATGACCCTAGCTAGGTAATTATCAAGCATCCTCTTAAAGACCCCCAAGGTAGGAGCCAGCACCGCTTCCCTTGGAAGTTGGTTCCAGATCCTAGCCACCCTGACTGAAGTAGTGCCTCCTGATGTCCAGCCTGAACCTGCTCTCAAACATCTTACCGTTTCCTTGTTACTCTGGAAGGTGCTTGGGTGAACAGGGTCTCCCATTCCCCACTAGTCCCCCCCAGTAAGTTTCTAGACAGCCACCAGGTCCCCCCTCAGCCTTCTCTTGTGGCGGCTAAACAGATTCGGGTCCCGTAGCCTCCCCTCGTAGGGCCTGCCCTGCTGTCTCCGGGTCATGCAAGTGGCCCTCCTCTGGACCCTCTCGATGCTGGCCACATCTCTCCTGAACTGTGGCTCCCAGAATTGGATGCAGTACTCTAGCTGCGGCCTGACCAATGTCACATAGAGGGGGAGGATCACCTCCCTGGACCTGCTCGAGATGCCTCTGTAGATGCATGCCAAGGTGCAGTTAGCCTTACTGAAGGCGTCCTCACATTGGCGGCCCATGTTCATTTTGGAATCGATAATGACTCCAAGATCTCTTTCAGCCACTGTGCTTTCAAGAAAGGAGTTCCCCAGCCTGTAGGCATGCTGCTGGTTCTTACTGCCCAAATGCAGTACGCTGCACTTGTCAGTATTGAATCCCATCCTAAGCTCATTCGCCCACCCCTGTAACCTGTCCAGGTCCAGTTGTATCCTGTCCCTCCCTTCTAGCATGCCTTCCTCGCCCCAAATCTTGGTGTTGTCAGTGGATTTGAACAGGGTGCTTTTCACCCCCTCGTCCAAGTCACTAATAAAGAAATTGAACAGTGCAGGCCTGAGGACCAAGCCCTGGGGGACTCCGCTGCCCACATCCCTCCAGGTCAAATATGACCCATCCACCACCACTCTCTGGGTGTGGCCCCTCAGCCAATTTGTGACCCATCTGACTGTGCAGGCATTAATGCCACAGTTGCCTAGATTTTTAATGAGAATGGGATGGGAGACGGTGTCAAAGGCCTTCCTGATTGTTCCCCAGTTTTCCCTTTAGATACTTTCATGCTTGCTGAAGAGCCAAACCTGCAAGGGGCTGAGTGCCTTCAAGACCAGCTATTTGCTATACTGAGAGATTCTTTGTCTGTTTCTCCAAAATGAATTAAGCACCCATAAAAATTTGGAGTAAAAGTACAACCCACATTTTCAGAGATCGATGTGCAAAGTGTGCGTGTTGCTGTGCTTGCTAATGCAGTTACTTTGCAAATGGTAAGAGAGCTACTAGGCCATTTACCTTAATTGCATGAATTAATCATATGAACATAAATATGAAAGTTAGCTATGAATTTCCTTTTTAATTTACTTGACAGCACGGGCTTTAGAAACAGCAGCATGTAATGCTATATAAATATAGCCTGCGGCAGTGATGACCTTACCAGCTGAAGCACCCACTCACAATCAGCAAGAAATGAACAAAAAATTATCTTCCACAGTGTGTTTCTCCATAAATTCCTTTCCCTGACCCAGAGGCTGTTGGTAGAAGCGTCACTACAGTGAGAGCTGGGATTGCATGGTAACTAAAGTGTCTGCTCCAGCAATGATGGGAGGACAGACTGTTTCAGAGAGACATAAACTTTCATAGGCAAAATCCTACTTTGTCAAATGCTACTCCATCAGATGCCACTCTACCTTGATTTCAGACTAACATGGCTAACTACCTCCCTCTGGGCCAAAAATGCTAATGAACAAGGGAGGGCCTGGACATCAGACATATTCACACTGGTGTGAAAAAGAAAACGTAGTGTATAGCTCTGTGCTGGAGTAACTTACAAGAAAATGATGAAAAATTACCTTGAAAGAAGACTGCACAGCAAAAAAAACACTAGCGTACATTACAGATATCAGATTTCTGCAGTTATCCTTGGGTTGTCGTTAGCTCAATTCAAATATGTTAGTGTTTGCTCTCACCCCCTTCTGGCAGGGCACTGTAAATGAAATATACCATGGCAGCTTCTCTGGGGTAACTGGTCATCTGTCTGCTCCCGGTCCCATTTCTATGCACTGAAGTAACTAGACTAGTGTTAATGTGATGCATGTCCAGGCCTGGAGAAGAGGGATTTTTTTTTTCTTGATGATTAAATGCTATTGAATTTGCAAGAAGGAGGGAGAAGCCTGAGCTTTTCTATCCTTTCTATCTGGTTTGTGAAGGCCTTTGTAATTAGTATTGCCCTCCTTGCTTTCTCTGCACTATCTTTGCCCCTCCTGCTGCAGAGTCACACTGTTAACACTCCCAGACAATATTAAAACTCTTGTAGTGGCAGAAACATAATCCCCATCCCTTCCTTGTCCTCTGGCAGTATCCTGTAGTGCATACTTGTTACTTCTTGCATTCTGTGGTGTTGCATTACTGATTGGAGCTAGACTGTGTTATCCCAAAGCTGACGGGGTCACCATACGCTTTTTGGCAGTATCTGTATGCCTGTGTCTACCTTCTTGACTCTGCCTACTGGAATAGGGCCAGAAGAACAATTAGCCAGTGTTCATCAAGCTTAATTCCCATTTTACTTTAGTCTGTCCACACGCTTCTTTGCAGCTACGTTTGCTTCAGGGGATGGAGTTTAGAGACTCTCCAAGCCCTGCCGCAGTTCTGCTTCCTTCCTAGGACCTGAAGGGATTTAGGATGTTCTGCACAAGAGAGAAACAGAAATGGCCCAGAAATGCTGGAGGCCAGGGAACTGAGCCAGAGACGATGTAAGAGCTCTTACAAACTCCTGAAGGCGGCCAGGCAGCTAGAGAAGAGAGAGAGGTTGGCCCCTGGTGTGAGTCATTGTAACTGCTGCACTTATTAGATCTTTTTAAGACAAGAAAATGAATGGGTCATGTGTGATGCAGTGAGTGCTACTCACTATGCATTTCCCCAGCATTGGAGGGGCTCAAACCCCTTCATTAAGTACTTCACCAGGCTGCATTGTTGTTCCTATTTTCTAGATGTAGGCTAAGTAATGTGGATCCAGGACAATTTTCTTGCCATTTTCCAGTTGGTCTAATAAAAGGTATCATTTTGAAACCAAGAGTTCTAGTTTGTTATATATCCAGGGCCTGGCCTTCCAGCTCCCACCCCATGGGTTCAGTCAAGTGCCCCCTTCTCTTAGGAAACCAGGGAGCCATTACTCTGCAACTCTCCCATGTTCAGTGAAAATCAAGGTTTTATATCTTTTCTTGGCAGCTTTGGTAGGATCTGTGTTTTAGCTAATTAGGCATTTTCATGTAAATCAACTTTTTATTAGAAGGTAAATTTCTTGTTTGGGAAGGATTAGAACTGAAGCAAAGCAAACATAAGCAGGGAATAGAATTTGCCTGTGGTTTATGCATTCAGTGGCTGGAATAATTTAAAATCTCTTAATTTATTCTGATGCTTTTATTCCCTAGAACTATATTTTTTCACTAGCATCTGTTTGTTAAACATTTAAACACTCCTCCCAGAGGCTGCTTTTTATTTTAGACATTTTAAAATGTGTTCCTTGACAATTGTATCTCATCAGATTGACAAGACTTAAAAATGAAACAGCTATTTCTAAAAATTGACATCAGGACGGCTTTGATCCATTTATCTCTTTGAAAATTGTCATTACAACAAGAATCAATGCAGAAAATATACTTAGCCTCTCTTTACCCTGAGGACTGATGCGAATGGAAAACTGTTGATAATTTACTTGCCCTAGGTAATGCAAATGACTAGGGGCAGGTAATTATTGCATCTCCCGCCCCTGCTGTCTTTCCACAGTGCTCCTTAAGAACTAAAGACCAGACTGAATCAAGTTCTTGCATTGCAGACTGCAAAGGGAAGGAATTCCAGAGCCAAATGTTTTCCACCAGAGCTGCCGTGGCTCCCACGTGCACAATAGGGCACCAGGGAGAAGCAGTGCCTAAAACCAGGACTGAAATAATGCTCAAGCCATTCAGGATAATCAACATGGCAGTTGACCATCTGAATTGCATTTGGGAGCATACTTGCAGCTAAGTGTTAAGTACTTATGAAAAGTACTTAAAAACTGGATGACTACTCTGTGCCTTAGGAAAAGATGGCCTTGAAGTATAGAATCTGCTTCAAACATTCCAGACCCATGGGGCTTCCAGATGCAGCCTTGTATATTCAGGAACAGTTTTGCTCAGGAGGTGGCTTTCAGGGTTGCAGACCTTATTGCCCTGACTATTCAGAAGGAGCAGACATTGTCCATGAATTTAGAGGAATGTTACAGCAACAGCAGGGCTGGGGGGAGGGGCAGAGGCAGGACATGGGCATATCACTGCCCACCCCCACAATCATATATACTCCTTCTCCATTCCCCCTCCAGGTACTCTCTTTTTTGATACTGGAAATATGGTAACCCTAACAAAGCAGAGCATAAGGTGGGGTAGGGAACATAGACCAGGAACTACAAAGCAGAGCAGGCATGGGAAGAATTGCTGATGGACACTTGGAAAGTATAGGACTCATTTGTGGCATGCCTGCCAAAAAGGTTGTCCCCTACTGCACTAGTAGTTAGCAGGGAGTGCCTTGAGATGCTTGCCCCTCTGGCCAGTAATGGAGTATTATTGTAAGTCTTGACTGGCATGCCATCCTATGGATCTCAGTTGGCATGGGGGTGGCTGTGGGGCTGGAGACCCCGAGTAGAGACAAGAATGAGTGACTTCTCCATGGTATGTGCGGGAGAGGGAAGGTAAGGGTGGTGGAGACAGATGATCCAAACAATCACTTTGGCTTCTGTTGTCTACCAGAAGCCTGAATTCAAATGGCATCTTATACCACGTGTGATAATGACTCCAGGCTCACGTGCCAAACACATCCCTGAAAGCTGGATGTTGATCCACTTTTTAATAAGCAACAAGCCCTTACATCAGCCTTTGTCCAATTGCAGATGGGATGGCAGGCCAGGGTTTGAAGCGCATCAGTAGAGTGGGGCAGAGAGGGAGAGAGCATGCCTATCACCATCCACAATGGAAGTTCCTCATTTTTCACAAACACTAAAACTCGCCCAAACTTGATGGAAGCAGGCAGAGAGTTGACTTATGCTTGATGATTATCTTACCATTGAAACTGAAAGCTCAGGTTCCCTTGGAGGCTGAAAGTTTTTGGAAACCACATGTTATCGATCCAAGCTGGTGGGCAATTACTGAGGTTGTTCACATGGGCTTCCTATTGCAAGCAGCTGAGATTTAAAGGAGTTTGATCACCCAGGCTTGAACTTGACACTTTTAATTGGGACTTGTGTCAGTTTTAGTCCAGTGTGGGAACAAGTTTTTCTTGTATAAAAAGGTACATATATGTTTATTGGTATGTCCTGGTGGCCTTTTTGTCTTCAAAATTCTGGAGTAGCTGTGCTCACCAAAGGCCCTTGAAACTTTTAGGGCACAACAGGCTTCAATGGAAAATGCCTGAGTCAAGAGTGAGAGGAAAAAAGTGGAGTAGCTGAAAGATTCCTTTAAAGGAGGAGAAAAATAACCTCAGCCAGGAAGGAAAGCCCTGTAAGATCCATATCTAAGCTATGAGCCAAACAACTATGATCTAAGGCAGTGGTCTCCAAAGTGGGGTGTGCAAGACGATCCACTGGGGTGCAAGAGGAAAATATTAGAACTTCTATTTATATTTATATAAATATATATTGGGGGGGTGTGCGCAAACATTTTTTACTGATAGGGGTGTGCGATCAAAAAAGCTTGGAGACCACTGATCTAAGGGACCACTTCCATTTAAGAGCTACATGGACAGAAACCATCTTTCGAGGTTCTGTCTACAGCTGTACTTTACTACACTGAGCTGGGACTTGGGGTAAGATGTGAAGACTTGTAGACTGGAAGAAATGCTTGGGGAGCAGTCGCACTAGTCAATCAAAAGGTGTTGCTTGGAGTTAACTGTAAATTAGTTCATGGAAAAGGCTAATATCAAAACAAGGTGTGTTTTAATTTGTGTTAGCTACTTCGGGTTAAGATCTTAGTGTAGGCTTCCCTGAAGGGCTGCCCTGAATCTGCCACTGCCTGGCCTGAACTAGAATTTTAGCCCATATTAGCCAATACTTGTAAGAATACATTATTTCTCCAGTGGACACATGGTCCAAGGGGAGTGTGTTCCCTTCCCAACTTTCTCTTTACTCTTCTAGTGTACTTGACTGTTGAATAAAGATCACTTTTTCCTATGTCTCATGTCTTTAAAAAATCTGCTATAATTTCCTCTTTATCACGTCTCTTAATTTTTGCACATCTGTTTGTTTGTTTGTTTTCTGGTCCAAGACCGGAGAGCATTGGTTAGTGAAAATCCAGGCAAACTAATATTTGGTCTTTCTTTTTCTGTTCCTATTAATGTCCTTGTCTCCCCCCTCCCGTCCCTTGGGCCTGCAAAGCTCTCTCAATCAACTATTTAAGATTCGTGTGTGAAATGCAGAGATGTGAGCATTATCAAAAGAGGTGCCTCATGGATAAACCTGTCAGGTGGGGAGGGTGGTCAGGAGGTAGGCATGAAGGTACTTCGTGATATTTTTCAGAAGTGTCTGTCAGCACCTTGAGATGCCCAATGACTGACTTTTTGAAAAAGTATTGAGGGTATGTCTACACATGCTATTAATTTCAAAGTAGGCTTATGCACAGTTAAAATACTGAGCAGTAAGCCTACCTGGGAGCACATTTACACATGCTCTCTCTTGGGAGCAGATTTGCTCCCAAGGTCCACATCCAGATGAGTGCAGACATCTGTTTCCCTGGGGACAACTAGTGATGGCCACTTTGTTCTGCAGCTAGGGAATGCTTGTACCAGGCATGCTTTGGTACGCAACAGGTTACCCTGGGTAGGGTAAGGGAGACCGTGTCCAGCACTGGGCTGGCCCCAGCAGCCTTACCAGGCCTCCCGGGCCTGCAGGAGCAGCAATTCTGCCATTCGGAGCCTGGCCAGCAGCCAGAGCATGGTTCTGGGCAACTTGACTCGACTTTTGAGCGGCGTGTGCTGCCGGTACATGTACTACTCTGCTTGGTTTTTTTACCCCTGGATATCCAGGGGTCAAAAAAACCCACTGGAGGAAAAAGAAAAGCAGAGCAGCACACACGTGGGCAGCATGCCCTTGCAGTGCAGAGAACATCTAAATGTTTGGTATGTGGTGCCGCAGATGTGTTTACAACACCACATACTGCATGACCATGCTCGTTTGGACATGGCCAATGAGAGCACCCCAGTACAGGGTTGCTCCTGCCCTGCTCTGCCTCCTTGCAGCAGCTAGGGAGAGCTACCTGGGGGGGTGGCAGGGAGCATGGGGCCAGTCCAGTTGCTGGACTCCAGCTGCTGCAGGCGCTGCACAGCTCTTCTGGCTCCAGCAGCAGCTCTCTCCTGGCCCCATACACATCAAGAGGGGTCCTGACATGCGCAGGGCCAAGAGACTGCTGCTGCTGCAGAGGTCTTCTGCCCCTCGCACATGGGACAAGGCCTGTGCCCAGTGGGGCTTCCCAGCACAGCCCGGCTCTAGCTGGGAGCTGTCCCATTCTGGGGCAGGTCCCAGCTAGCTTCAGGCACCACCCCCAGGGCCAGCCGGGACCTATCCTGTTTTTGCATCTCGTGTAGACACACCCAGTGAGTCTCACACTTTGTGCCACTTGAAGTACACAGCTGAGGGAGACCTAGGAGTGATTGAAAGTATCTGCATAGTGCTGATATCCACACCAAGTGCTGTCTCAGCAGGGATTTACACGGGGGTGAGAGAGGACAGTGTGTGTATATAGACAGGTGTAATAATTATATGGATATCATTTGACATTGATACAACAATTACATTGTAGCAGCTCATATCTTCCTGTTTCTATAATGATACAAAAGTAGTAAAGCTGTTTTAACTTTAGGCCTCTTTCATTTAAGGTTCCAGTTACAGTGATTTAACTAACTGGTGGTACTACAGGAGCATGCGGAGGTAACAATTGCATTGTAATAACTGATAAGCAGAGATTCTGGTTTTCTCTGTTTTAAAAATTGCAAATTCTCTGATTAAAACCCCCCAAATCCACCATTTTTCTGCAACTAAAATGTAACGCCACTAATAAATATATATATCAGTTGAACACAATGTTATTGATATATTTACAATTTTAAAGCAATTTGGAAGTGTGCCAGTGTCTAAATCATTATAATAAAATAAATTGTAAATTCCTACATGTGTTGGCATTTTTGGGTTTTTTATTGTAGAAAATCAGAACTCCCCCTGACTCCTGTGCTCACCAGGACACAGATCCAGCTATAGCTGTCCTCCTCCTAATTAGCAATCCTAATATGCTGGTGCCTCTCACTCCCAACCCACAGCCCCCATCCCCCCTGGGCAATTCAGGTGCCCTTCTTAAACCACAGCCTGCCACCTCCTAGCCCTGCTAGTCCCCCTCACTCATGACCCACAGTCCCCTGACTCACCACAGCCCTGCCAGATGGGGCCCCCAGCTGCCAGGGCTATGGGACCAAGGCCCACAGCCCCCTGCTCCCCACAGCAGTGCCTGAGCCCAGCTGCCGCCTGCAGCAGTAATTCACAGAGCTTGGTTCCCCCTCTCCCCATGGGTGGCACAGCCAGAGCAGGGCCTGTGGGAGGAGGAGTTGGATTCAGGCTGCTTGCTGAGGGCATGGGGGTCCCTGCTCTGCTGCCCCTCCCTGGGGCCTCCATAGCAGAGTGGAGCAGGGCTGGGTGGCTCAATGGCACTACTGGGAAACCATGGCAGCTGTGCTGCCATGGTGAAATGCGTCTTGCTCACCTGGTAGCGGTAGCAGCATGTAATTGTGTCCCCCACTGCTGCCGGGCGGTGGGCAGGGGGCACCTTGCCATGGCAAGACAACTGGCTTGGAGTTCCTGACAGTAGCACTGAGCATCTCTTCCCAGTTCTGCTGTGGTGGCCTTGGGGTGAAGGCAGCAGGGTAGGGAGCCCTGAGCCCACAGTGAGCAGCCCTCATCTGCCTCCACCCCGTGCACAAATCTGAGGGACATGTGCCTCCCCATGCCTCTCTCCATGGGAGTGTGCACAGTGGCAGGGAGCCAGCCCCTCACCGTGCCCAAGATGAACTGCCCATGGCTCCCGTGCACTCCTGGGCCAGGCCCTGCAGCCTCTCATTCCTGCCCTGGCCCCCATGCACTGTCTCAGATGGGCAGCACCCCCAGCCCCAGCCCTGTCCTACTCCCTCCCTCACCATGGGGGCCTCGATCTGTCCTCCCCGATAGACTTAACCTCGAAGGAGCTGTGAGAGCTGCTCTCTGCACTGCCTGGCTGCTACATGCATGTGTGTGCGTGCACATGCCTGTGGTGCCCCCTGCATCTGATCACCCTCCTTATACTCCCTCCAGCCCCAAGCAGCTCTTTTCAGGCTGGAACTGTGCCAGCCTGCAACGGGAGCCCACTGTCCCCTGTAATTTTCTCCTTAAAGGGAGAAAATCCACGTTTTTCCATAGCAAATGGAAAACCTAGGTCCCTGCTGGTGGAAGGGGATAGGGGAAGGGAAGAGATATGGGGGGCAGATTAAGGCCCAGGGTGAGGGAGGGAGTGGGAGTTTGGAGTTAAGTGCAGCTAGGAAAAGTTCCTTCTTGACCTCCAGAAAGGAGTCTACTCCCAAACACAGGAGGTGGACATGGGTGTTTAAAAACCACAGTGTCTTGACGCACCGTTTTATTGGTAAGTTGCAAATGGCAGATTCTAGTAACTTATGTCAAAATACTTCAACTCACCTCAATGCACACCAGTACCAGTAATGCAGGAATGAAGTCCTTTATCTTCTGGAACCTGTCTTCTGTTTCCTTGCCACAACATACATAATGGGAAAAGTGGGAGAGGAGGAGCAGCTAGAAGGGACTCCTGCATGGGATTCTGTTTTCAGGGGGCAACCTGAAGTAGAGAAATTTATTGGGAGAGGATCTGAGGGAATGGAGAAGCACAGACTTGTTATAGGAAACATGTTACAGCTTGTGTATGCGGATAGAGCTCTCTGTGTTTGTGCCATTGTGGGAACATGGTGACTTTTGATTTGGTGTGATTTAGCAATGGTTGTATGCCTGTGAGGTGGATTACTGCGTCTGTGCTATGATATGAGCCATTCATCCATTTCCTGGACACACCTGGCAACACCCATGCTAAGTGAAGGGATGCATCTGGTTGAGACTTCTCTGCCTGCTTTCAAAAACCAAGATCATAGAACTATAGAAAATTAACGTTGGCAGAGACTTCAGGAGGTCATCTGGTCCAACACCTTGCTCAAAGCAGGACCATTCCTAACTAGATCATCCATTTCTGTCACCCTCTCCTGGACTCTGTCCAACTTGTCCACATCCTTTCTGTAGTGAGGGGTCCAAACGTGGCCTTACCAGTGCCAAATGGAGGGGAAGAATCACTTCCCTCAATCTGCTGGCAAAACTCCTGCTGATGCAGCCCAGTATACTGTTAGTCTTCTTGGCAACAAGGGCACACTTCTGGCTCATATTCAGCTTATTGTCCACTGTAAACCCCACATCCTTTGCTGCAGAGCTGCTGCCTAGGCAGTCAGCCCCCAGCCTGTACTGGTGCATGGGATTGTTCCATCCTAAGTGCAGGACTTTGCACTTATCTTTATTGAGTCTCATGAGATTTCTCGTGGTCCAGTCCTCAAATCTGTCAAAGTCACTCTGAATCCTGGCTCTACTCTCCAGGATATTTACTACTCCCCATAACTTGATGTCATCTGCATAGTTGCTGAGGGTGAACGTCATCCCATCTTCTAGGTTGTTGATGAAGATATTGAACAAAATCAGTCCCAGGACTGACTCCTGGGGCACTCCATTTGATACCAGCTGCCAGCTAGACATCAAACTGTTGATTACTACCCTTTGAATCTGATGATTCAGCCAGTTTTCTATCCACCTTATAGTTAGGGACCACTGGACACTGCACTGTGCACTGTGGAGCAGCTCCCTTAATCTTGGAGTTTCCCCCATTCACCCCCCTGCTGTTGATTGGTGGAGGGGCCCTGTCGACTCTGCCATTCGCTGCCCACCCCTTGCTCTTGATCAATGGGGAGATGAAAACCATGGTTTTAAATATTCTGCAGTTTTTGCTTCCCACTGCTGATTGGCAGAGGGGCCCCAACAGTCCCGCCACTAGCTGCTGACCAGGCAGGAGGTGAAACTGTAGCATATTTAAAACTGTGGTTTTTTCCTCCTGGACATCAGGAGCAAGTGGTGAGGCCAATGGGGCCCCTCTGCCAATCAGTAGTGGGGGAGTATGTGAGGGAAAGTCCAAAATTAAAGGAGCAGCTGAGCAGCACACTTCCGTCATAAATTCCAGTGGTCCCTATTTATAGTCCACTCATCCAATCCATATTTCCTTAGCTTGTTTGCAAAGTTGTGGGAGTCTGTATCAAAGGCCTTGCTAAAGTCAAGAGATACCAGGTCCATTGTTCTCCCTGCATCCCTAGGGCCAGTTATATCATCAAGGAATGCAGTCAGGTTGGTCAGGTATGACCTGCCCTTGGTGAATCCATACTGTGTGTTCGTAATCACCATATTGTCCTCCAAATGCTTTGAAATGGATTCCTTGAGGACCTGAAGATGAATAATTTTAAATGTGCTTTTCTGCAAAAGTGTATCTAATGGGGCAGGAAGGTGTGGAGTGTATCCTGTTGGGAAGGTGCTCTCTTTGCAAGATCAATATCTTGCTTAGAAGGGGGATTGAGCCATTCATCTGATCTGAGGTAAGGGATGTCGGTATGGAACAGCCCTCATGAACTGCACTGCTCTTTTTCACTTTTCCCACTCCAGGTAAGATCCTCTTCCGCCGAAGCCATATCCGGGATGTTGCTGTCAAGCGGCTGATACCCATTGATGAATACTGCAAGGTAAGGGTAGTTTTCTAGCTCGTGTCAGAAGTTGGCAGTCATTTTGGGTACTGGATCTGGGAAGGCACAGTGCATGGTGTCAATGCCATAAAGTCTTTGCTGAACAAGTCCACCAGCAGTGGCGTATGTTAACACACCATGAGCATGGTATGAGAGCATATGTAGAATAAACCCATGGAGGTGCTGCAGTTCAGGATTGGGGTGCATTAACTAAAGCTATGAAAGACGAGCCCTGTAACTACAGTAGAATAGGGGAAGCTGCTCAATGTCAGGACAGAGGTCATGGAAAAAATAGGGTTAGAAGGGACTTCAGGAAGCCATCTAGTCCAACCCCCTGCCCAAAGCAGGATCATCCCTCTCTAAATAATCCCAGACAAATGTTTGTCTAACCTGCACTTAAAACCTTCCCGTGACAGAGATTCTACAACCTCTGTAGATAATCTGTTCCAGTGTTTAACTACCTACATTGTTATAAACTCCTGGTATCTAAATCAAACCTTCCTTGTTGCAATTTAAACCCATTACTTCTTGTTCTGTCTTCTGTGGACTCAAAAGTTGGTCACCTTACTCTTTATAACAACCTTTATATATATGAAGATTATCTAATCCCACCCAGTCTTCTTTTCTGTAGACTAAATGATTCCAGATTTTCCAACCTTTCCTCCCATGCCATGTGCTCTAGACCTCTGATCATTTTTGCTATCCTCCTCCAGACTCTTTCTAAAGTGTTCATAACTTCCTTGAAATGCAGTGCCCAAAACTGGACACAGTACTCCTGATACACAGTACTCCAGCACTGAATAGAGTGGAAGAATGACTATTTGTATCTTGCAGAAGAAACTTCTGTTCATGACATACTGGGAATTTATTGGCTTAAAAACCATTTTAAATGTTGACTCATTCAGCTTGTGATTCAAAGATGTTTGGGTAGGAAGGGACCTTAGCAGATCATTGAGTCTGACCCCCTACCCTGGGCAGGAAAGAGCACTGGGGTCAGATGACCCCAGCCAGGTGTACATCTAGCCTCCTGTTTAGGACCCCCAAGGTAGGGGAGAGCATCACCTCCTTTGGAAGACCATTCCAGATTTTGGCAACCCTTACCATAAAGAAGTTCTTCCTGATGTCTAACCTAAATTTGCTCTCTGTCATTTTGTGGCCCTTGTTCCTAGTTACTCCAAGGGGTGGCCTGGTAAACAGATCATCTACTATTCCTTGCTGTCCTCCCCTGATGAATTTGTAGGCAGCCACAAGATCATCACTTAGCCTTCTCTTGCGGAGGCTGAAAGATCCAGGGCCCTTAATCTCTCCTCGTAGGGTTTTGCCTGGAGGTCCCTAACCATACAAGTGACCCTCCTATTAAGTTGTCCACATCCCTCTTGAAGTGTGGCGCCCAAAACTGGACACAGTACTGCAACTGCAGCCTGACCAATGCCGCATAAAAGGGAAGTATCACCTCCTTGGACCTGTTTGTCATGCACCTACTAATGCATGATAAAGTGTAGTGAGCATTTCTGATCACTTCATCACATTGATGACTCATGTTCGTCTTGGAGTCTACAGTGACTCCAAGATAATTTGCCATTGCTGTGCTGCTGAGAAGATTCTCCCCCAGTCTGTAAGTGTGCTGATGATGCCTTCTCCCTAGGTGCAACACCTTGCATTTGTCCTTATTGAACGGCATCCTATTCTGTTCCGCCAACTTTTCCAACCTGTCCAGATCCATGGGATTCGTTCCCTACCCTCAGATGTGTTAACTGTACTCCATAATTTGGTATCATCTGCAAATTTGGACAGAGTGCTTTCCACGCTCTCATCCAAGTTGCTGATGAAGACACTGAACAGCACTGGTCCAAGGACCAAAACTTGTGGGACTCCACTGCCCACATCTTTCCAGATTGATACCGACCCATCTACCACCACTGTCTGGATGCAACCCCTAAGCCAATTTGCCACCCACCTGACCATGTAAACATCTATGTCACAGTCACTCAGTTTATCTATAAGAATATAATGAGATACTGTCCTTCTTAAAAATCCAATTAGATGACATGTTGTTCATGTGACTATTTCTTTCTAAGTAAATTCCATTGCACATGCCCTTCCTGAATTTGATTAGATGAATTTCAGCCCATTTTTGCAGTTTATCAAGTTCATTTTGAATTTTATTCTCACCTTCTAAAAGGGCTGCTGTCCCCTGCGTGATATCTTTAAATTCCATTTTGTTCAAGCTATTAATGAAGATGTTGAATAGCAATGGGCCCAGGAAAACCCCCTGAGTAACCCCACTTAATATATCCCCTCAGTTTGACGCTGAGTCCTTGTTGACATCTCTTTATGGACACTGGTCCAAATAGTTATGCACCTGTCTTGTAGAATGTTCTACATCTAGATTATATTTCTTTAACTTCCGTGTGAGGGTGTTGTGGGAAGCAGTGTCAAAAACTTAAAAGATGCATCCCCCCTGTGTAACATCCCAGCAGTAGTCTAGAAGCTGTTGCTTCAGGTCTATGTTGTTGAGCTTGAGCTACTGCAAGGTACCAGGTACAACTGGAGCAATATATGTACTGCAAAGTGGGCTTCAGGCACATGGTCCAAGCTGGAGGTTTGGAGAGAGCTCACACAGCAGCTACTTAAATCAAGCCAGTGTAATCAATCCTCATTTTCAGGGACACTAAAATGTGCCAACTACCCACAGGCACATGCACAACCATAAATTTAATTTTAGGGAGGAAGAAGGTCCCTAAGAGATAGGAGGCTGCAGCTGTCTGTTTTAGAATGATGCTGTTAATGGCATAAAATATAATGAATCCATTTGACTTAACAACTGGAACATAATGGCTGATGTTATATGACCCACTTAGCAGCTTTCTCCTCCTCCAGTTAATGCATTACCAAGTAATAAAGTGTGCTCTATGCCTGGCCTTCCAGCTCCTGCTACTTAACTGAAACTGCTGCTGCTGGGGTGGAAACCAGAACCATCACAGAGGTGCTTTACAAGCAAAGAGTCAACAGGAATGGCCATGCTCTCATTACAGGGGCCCAGTTCTTGATGCCTTAGATGCAGTTGCTCCTCTCCTCAAACCAGCTATTTTGGGTTGGCCTCACATGAGCCACAGCAGCAGAAGTAAAATAATCACTCTCAATAAAAGTTCTCCTAGAGCTTCTTTGAAGAGCAGCTAAAATTATTGGGAGTCAGGTCAACCTGACTTATGAGTTAGTATTTAAAAACAGTTTTTCTCAGTTTTTTCTTCCATCCTTCAGCTTGGTAATAGGTCCTTTCTTGCACTGGCAAATTTGAGAGAGAAAATGTTGGGTGAATATTAGGTAAAAAAAGTGGTGACTGAAGTTTTCTGCCAAATCCCATTGCTTTTAAAACTAGATTGGACACAGTTCTAGAAAATCCCCTGTGGTGAATAATCCTGTATTAGTGTCAGACCAATGGATCACCAGCAAAATGGACCTTTCCCATCTGGCTTTTATGAATAGCCTTTCTCTGTAGGATCCTTGCTGTATTTCTGCCACTGCCAGTTGGGGCTGGATGGAGTTCCCCTGGGAGCCTCTTGTTGTCAAGGATGAGGTGGAGGCTGAGTTGTGAGACTGGATGCCTTGCCTTCAGCAGCACTCCCAACCTCTCCTGTCAGCATCCCCCATGTCAGCATTGTTCACCAACTACCAGAAACTGGCCCTTAGCTTGTGTCCATCAAGAGTGGGCTGCGTTTTCCATTGACATCTGCAGTGCTCTCAGGATGGAAAGTTCTTGAGGCCCTGGTTGGAAATTTAACAGAAGCCCCAGACATTGGATACCTGTGGACTGTGCCTAAGTGGCAATGGCATCAGTGAGAAACCTGCTCTGTCAGCTGTCCATGCCTGCCCCCATAATCTCTGGAATGGGCAGGCTTTCCCGTTTCTCGTGATGGCCTGCACATTGCCTTGACTTCTTGTCAGACCTCTGGTTTACCCTTGCTGCATTGGCGGTCAATGTCTTTGAATGACCTTTCCACTCTTGGAACAGCTACACAGACACTGCAGGCTCAGATCTGATATCTGGGGACTTGCTTACATGGGGCTCTGATGAAGGGTGAGAGTTTTTCATGGGTTTCCCTGTGTTCCTGCCTCAAGGCCATTGTATAATGGGTGGAGCTGAGGGTGAAGTGTGGCTGGGAGGCTAAAGGATGCCTGTCAGCTGCCCTTCTCTACAGGAGGCAAATGGGCTGAAGGGTGAGCCCTCTTCCTCCTTTGACAGCATGACACAACTTTTTTCCTAAAAGTGCCCAAAAAAACAGTGAACACAAACCACAGCTGTGTACATCAGGGGGCTGCCTGTTTTTCCCTTCACTCAGAGATGAGCTATAGTGCTCTCACCTGGCCTGTCTGCCTCTGCTCCAGTATGAAACAGTGGGACAGTCAGCAAGGGAAATGATGGCTCTGGCCTGAAGAAAACATCAGTATGCTTGGCACCGTCCCCTCTAGCTTTTGCAGACATTACGGCATCATTGCTGGCACATTCTGGCTCTCATCCATTGAGTCCTACCTTTAAGGCTAGTCTTGCTGTCTGAGTCTCTCTTGTGGCCAGGGAAAAGGTGAGGGTCAGAACATTAACTCGTGGTCCGAGGTGGTTGTCTGATGATGGTATTAATAAAGCTCTGCAGCTATTGTCTTGAAAAAGGAGTCCAGCAATTTGTCCCATAATAAGAGGCTCCCTTCCTGGGTAGCAGTTCCCCAACAGAGAGAACAAAGGGCTCTTCATGATGTCTGAAGCTCTCATGGTCCCAAGAGTCCCCATGTCCTGGACCTGGCCAGCAGCATCAAGAAGCCAGACTCTACTGCCCTGACAGAATAGGGCCCTGACAAGGGCTGCTTGTTCTGTGGGGAAAGGAGCTACGGTTCACCACATTTTGTAGTTGAGAAAAACATCAGTAAGTCAGTGAGTCAGGCCGCATCTCAAGGGTGGGCAATTATTTTGGGCAGAGGGCTGCTTAACAAGTTTTGGTGTGCTGTTGAGGGCCACATGGGTAGCCCCGTCCCTTGATAGTTGCTCCACCCCCTTGTCACCACCTTGGCAGAAGTCCCTCCCTCTCCTTGCCCCCTGGAAATACTCCCAGTGGGGTGGGGGGCGGGGCATCTTAGAACCAGAAAAAAAACAAATCATACCCTAAGTCAAACATCTGCTAGAACATAGTTTAATTTTATTATGAAAAATATTTTGTCATGATTTGTGTTTGTGTATTATATGTAGGGGTGATTGCATAATAACTCAAAAATAAATTCTTAGTCTTGTATATTGTGGGGGTGTATGATGGGTGTGGTGGGGTGTGGATATGTGTGTGTATGGGGGGGTGGATTGTTCCTATGTGTGCTGTGTGTGTGTATGGTGGGGTGTGGGGGTGTTTGTGGGAGGGATTTGTGAGGGGGTGTGGGGTATGCTGGAGGTCTGTGGGAGCAGGGTGTGGATGTGTGTAGGATTTATGGGGTATGAGGGAGGGTGGGGAGTTTGGGGACCCTCCCCCAGTTCCTCCCCACAGCATGCAGCTCTGGCAGGTGGTGGCAGTGGCAGCAGCAGTAGGTAGGGGAATTCAGGGCACAGGCGCCCGGCAGGGCATGGCTGCATATTGCGATGAGGGGCACATCCTCCATTGGGCTGTCTGTATCACCGGTGCTCTCCTCACTTGCGCGCAGTCCCTGCACTCACTGGCCGCAGCAGGGAAGCCCCACATGCTGAAGCCAGCTACCTTCCCCACCCCGCAGGGAAAGGTACCTGGGGCTTCCTTCCTCTCCTGCACAGCCCTGGCAGGGAAGACATCCAGCTCTAGCACCTGGGGCTTTCCTCCCCTGCCCGGCGACTGCAGGGGATGTGCATGAGTGGCAGAGTGCGCTGGCGATACAGGCAGCCTGATAGAGGCTGCACCCCTCGCTGCAGTGTGCTGCGCAGGCTGGAGCCATGCCCCTCCAGGCACCTGTGCCCTGGACGCCCTGCCTGCTGCTCTTGCTGCTGCCACTGCCTGCCAGGGCTGTGCTCCATGGGGGCAGTATGGGGGGATCCCCAGGGGTTCACCACCCTGCCACCCTCCCTTACACCCACACACTGCCCAGCCGAGCTCTGCGCTGCCAACACCCCCTTGAGTGCAGGCTCCATGCTCCCCCCACCCCAGCTGCAGCGCAGCCCCCGCCCCCGCCACTTCCCTATCAGCTGCTCAAAGCAGGTCCCTGGAGACTGCTGCTGGCTAGGCTGGGTCCTTCTGCCCATGAAGGTGGGAGCGAGGTGCAAGAGGGTATGTTCGGGGCTGTGTGTACATGTGGGTGCCTCACCCCCACTGTTGTGGGCAGAAGGGCTGTGTGGGGCACAATTTGTTGATGGGCACTCTGGGCCAGATAAAAGTGCTTGATGGGATGGACCTGGCCCACAAGCCATATTTTGCCCACCCCTGCCCTATCTGGAAGGAAATCAGCTCTGGGGAAGTGGTTGTGAGAATCACTTGGGCTCTTACAAGGAGGCTGAATATACCCCAGCTAATGTGGGAGTAAAGGATTAAGATGGTGCATTTAACTTGGGTGGCAGGTCAACAACCATTTCTTTCCCTTTGCATTTCTTAGTCCTACCTACAGATACAGTAGGACTTTTCTTGGGATGGAAATGGCTTTCACAGTTTTGGTACATCACAACCCTCCACAGGGCACTGTGCACTCAGTGTCTGGTTCTTCAAGCTGCCTTCCTACTGTTACAGGCAGTATGTGGCAAGCTTTTCTGGACCATGATGCAGTTCCCCACCATGCATGCTGAAGCTGACCTAGGCGCTCTTTCTGACCCAGGGACTCTAGCTCGGTGTTATCAGTACCTCCATTTCATTTGCAGGCCCTGATCCAGTTGCCACCCTACATCTCTCAGTGTGAGGAGGTTCTTCAATTCTTCGAGACAAGACCCGAAGACCTGAATCCCCCTAAAGAGTAAGTTGGTTGTAAGGAGCCAGTGAGGCTGCTTCTGCAAACTGTTAATAGTGTTGGAGGCATAGGCTGTCACCAGATAAAACATACACCTCCATGAGCATTGTCTTCAGAAGAGGCCCTGAAATTCATTTATGACTCCCTCAGTTGCATGTTCATGTAGATCTGTTGAAAAGGGCTATATTGACATCCCTGGGAAGGGGAAGAGGGCTGTGAAAGCTTCCTTTGCACTGACCAGTATGCCTTGCTTCCTGGAGTGTCTGCCAGTAGCAGTGAGATGGGAGTGTTTTCTGCTGCACCTGCTGAATCCTGGGCCTCCCCACTGAACTTGTCAGACATGCTGAGTTCTGACGCACAGTCATGTGGGGAAACCCAAAGTCATTTCACGCAGGAGCAACCAAGAGGAGAATAACTTCCAGTTACTAACAAACTTCTGATTGGAGTGGAGGACTCTTTTCCTTTGCCAGTTCCCTGAGACATCCAAACAGTCCTGACTCTTCCTTTCCATTCAAAACAGAGAACTTTTGCAAGATCTTTTGTGTGCCTTACGCAACCCCGTGTGGTTACAATCTTGTGACTATGAGCTGCTTTGGCCGTGAGCCATCTGTCCCCTGTTAATCTCTGAGAGTATAAATACAACCACCAGTCAGCCTCTGCTTCTCTGCTGCTGTCTCTTGTCTGCCCAAGTGTGTGTCCATGTATGCGCCTCTACCTCAGGTTGAGCAATGGAAGAGGATTGATTGATTGCACAAGAGAAGGCAGTAAATTGATTTTGACATTTTTTTTAATGGGGGGAAGAGGAAGATAAAAGGATTTTGTTTTTCTCTGAGAAGGAACATTGAGTCTCTTATGTCTCTGGCTAAGCATTATCCTTGTTCCATTTGTATCCTCTCCCCAGGCTTTAGATTTTACTCACTTAGTATTTTTTTCTCCTTGACCTCTGTATTTATTTTCTTGGCCTATCATCCTTCCACTCTTAGCCAGCAGACACTCGATTAGATTGGTCCGAGGGCCCCCGAGTCCATTAACTAATAGCATGCTGTCACCTGGCATTCCCATTCATCCTGCCCAAGCTATTGTTCTCCAGTTAACCTGTGACCCCTTAGGTCATCCATCAGCTAATGCAGTGGCACAGGAGGGAGGGAGAGGCTTAAGGAGAGTTTTGTGACTTGCACAGGCAGTATCTTGTATAGAAAAAGCCCCTGGAGTCTGCTAGTGCTTTGTGACATCCCAGTTCCAAGTAGTACAGAAGGCTGGGGAGGGAAGTAGCTTATAAGTGAAGTCTGGGTTATGTGCTGTATTTTTTGGATATTGTATGGGTCAGGTCCATGCAATGATTCTGTTGCTGAGATCTGCTCACAGATGCTGTCTTCAGGGGTTAGGGATCATTCTCTATGTTCAGTTACCCACCACAATCTGCTTCCTTACTGCATCCTGCACACTGTATCCTTAAACATGTGGACACAGTACAGGTTATGGAGTCAGGCAGGATGGAGAGTGTCACAGGAATGAGAGGCAAATTCAACCCCAGGACAAAGTAAAGCATCTGAGAGTGATGCTTCCCCAAAATGGGATTTGCTTCCCATGGTAGCACCCCCAGGTGATGCTGATTTGCACATATTGCTTCTTGCAGGCCTGATGTGTAAGGAGTTCCCTGTTGCCCCAAGTTCTGTACCTGCCTTGTGCTCAGGTGAGAGCTAAACAGAACGGAAAACACACAGGCACCAGCCCAAAGGCACACACAGTATAAACAAAGTTGTGTGCTTCCATCCTGGGGGCCCTTTGGAGGGCCTCTCCCGCACACTTGATGTGCACATCTCTCTGCACTAATCTCTGTCCCTGCTCACATGAGGAGAACCCTGCAATTGTTTTTCTTGCATTTGTAAATGTTTGGCCATTGTGGCTCTTGCCAGATTCGCTGCTGCCAGCTACCTGCAGTTCAGTCTGATAGTGGAATGAGCTGGCTTTCATTTTCCCCATGTGCTGTCCTCATGGTAGCAGGAGGGGCAGTTTACAGTAGTAGAGACCACTTAACAGAGGACTTGTGTCCATTTGCCTCCAGCAGTGAGCTGCTGTGGTGTCTCAAGGACATCTCTGCTGTATTTCACATCCCAGCCTGAATGCTCCCAAGGTATTTATTAGCTACAATTCAAAATGTTAATTAATAAAAGTCCTTGACACTCTCCTCTGGCAAGATTGGTGGGAGCCATTTCCCCAGCTCTATGCTGATATGCTGCCAAATCACCAATAGGGATGTGAAAATGATGACAGACGGCTGGGGTTGATCCGATGCAGTGGTGTGTCTGGGGACTGGCAGGATGTCATCATTCATAAAGGAGATAAATACTTTCTATGGGAAGTTAAAAGGGAGCCAGGCCATGAAAGAAATAAGTCAGTGACTTTTTATGCTGTGGCGGCTGAGGGAAAGGAAAAAGGATTGGTCAGCATCCTCTATGCCAAGCAAAGCGGCCATTCTGGTGACATCAGTGACCCACTGATTTCTTGCCCCTCTCCATTTTTTCTCTGGCCAGCAGAGACGCTCCCACCCCTTCTACTCTTACTGAAGGCTCAGTGCCAGCCTCTGCTCCCTTTTAAACACTGTGCAAAGTTCATGTTAACTGCAGTGGAAGCAGGGCCTTGTCCTTGGTAAGGGGAGATGCAGTGGGGTCTTTAGGGCTGTATGTGCATCCTACCTTTCTGGATGTAGATTAGAGATGGAGATGGTCCTGCTTGATATCACCTGAAGTCAAGTTGGTCAAGATGGTGTCAGGAGGAATAATTCCACTGAAGGCCATGGAACTCTCTTCTAGCACGGTTTATGAAGAAAATCCCTGGAGAGAGCAGCATTAGGGGATGGAAAGAGGCGGCATGGTCACTTGGGGCCAGCTCTCCATTTGTTGGTACCTCCTGTAGTTTGAGCTGTTCTTTATATGGCCTTGGGTGAGTCAGTTCTCCTTGTTCAGGAGTTCTTCCTGGATTCTTTTGAGACCTTTTCCTACACTTGGCCTTCCTCCGCTAATACTGCTGATCTCCCCCTCCAGCAACAGGATCAGTGATGAGAGCACTGTTGTTGATGGACTTCTGGTGCTTGCCAGCTTTACCTGTGGTGTATTCTGGATCTTTCTTAATCCAACGGTAGGACAGTTTGCTTACACCATCCCACTGCTGACAGGAAAGAAAGTAAAAAACTAAATACAGAGGCAAGGAGCTCAATGCAGAGACTACCTCTGATAAGCACTCCCCTCCTCACATCAGTACCAACTGAATGAGGCAAGAACCTGGTGCAGCGCTGACTTTTTTTTTTTTTTTTTTTGGGGGGGGGGAAGCAAGGAGGGGTTAAAGAGTTTGAGTCATTTGCACATGCCTGTGCACTTAGTATGTGTTCTCCATACCCTGTCAGGACCACGTCAGAAGGCGTGTCGGTCCCTGCCACCACTGAGCTCTTTGCTTCCCCACAGGCCATGGTGACTGATGGCTTTTACAGTGTAAGCACCTGTCCTCTAGGGATTGGGCTGAGACCAGCCCAAGTCATTTCATATAGGATTCCACCCAGCTGAGTGATTTGAAGGCATCATGGCTGTAACTGTAGGTCTTGAGGCACTAGTTAGGTCTGGTGGGAGGAAGGCAAAGCTTCTGCAGGGACAGAAGAATGCACATGGCAGGAAAGAAGAAACCCACCACACACTGAGCACCACATGGGATGTGGAAGTTTTTTTCGCTCAGGCCTTTCAATAAAAATTCAATTGCAACTAGCCTTAGAGGAAGCAAGCCATCATATTGTGGCTACCAGCGTGCACTGGGATGTCAGACCTGTGGCAGGGCTCTGGGTTGGGGAATAAGGGAACTGCAGGGATGGCAGCTGCTGTGTGTAGATAAGTCTCTGTCTTTTCGTTGTGAAAGAGGTTTCCAGTGGCAGAAGGTCGCTCCTGCAGGGAGGCTGGGGAAGTCTGAAGTTCTGGGCAGGAGGCTTTTCCTGAGTCAAAGCATTCAGCTGCTAACTGCCCTTGGCAGTTGCTCCAACAGGCAGGAGCCCAGGTTAAGTATAATGAAGACTTCTTCTACATGATGGTTAAAATAACCCTCGGTGCTACCCCAGGGGAAGCAGCAGGGGAACAGATTTGTCCTGCTGATTTCCTGTTTACTCCTAGAAACAACTAACATGCAAGTGAGGGGCCATCCATATTTGCTGTCCATTCTCATTTTGGTCCTCACACAACCCATTAAGATCGAAGAAATGCTTAAGGGATTATGATCCGTTTTAGTAGCTGTGGCTGATTCATTCCTAGCACCTTCTTCTCTACAGTGTTGCTGTGCTTGAGAAAATTTTCTTCCTACACCATGTCTGTCTGTCTTCAATGTGACTTCTGAGTGTGGGGGTGAAAGGACTCAGTTATGCTCCTGATACAGAAATGATGTGCAAATTAAAAGCCTGTAGCTCACCCTGAGGGAGACTTTAAAACAGAACCTGCAGTTCAGGGGCACTGGTCAAGACGGGTTCATTCTTAAAAGACCCTGTGATGACTCGGTCCCTTTAGTAGGTGAGATAACAGCTGCAGCAGAGTGTGCCTTGTAGATAAGACACTTGCAGACAGAATTGTTAGTTTCTAATCTGAAGCCATAGCACCTGCCTCTTCTATGTATGGGCTGTGAGGAGGCGAGAAGCTTTGGATCTGCATGCCTGGACCTTTTGATCAGATGATGCAGTTTAGACCTGTCCTGTCTCTGGGATGAATGTCCAGAATTCAAGTCCCCAGTGATCAAAGCCCTGGATCAGGGGTCTGGTAGTCAGGTGAAGGTCTGCTTTTCATTGTTTGTCTCAGTTACTTGCCTGTATCCTAAGTGCCAGAGAACTCAGATCCCTGTAGTCTGCTCAGTGGCTAAGTGGGTGGGCAAGGAGTGGGAAGAGAAATTGCAAGTATAATGAACATACTTCACATGTAAATGATAAGCCTCCCTCCCCTGTGGCTGAGAAAATACCCATCAGGAAATGCATGGTGAAGGTTGCTTTGGCTGTAGGCTGTTGGCCATTCTGATCTTCACGTTGTTTGCTCTAATCATGTGTTGATCCCTTGCTTTTTTCCAACTGAGGTTTAGTCACTGGGTGCAAAGATGCCGGAGGACGCTGTTCTTGGCTGTTTGAGTCAGACTTTAGGCCCATAGAAGATTTTCGGCTGGC
>NW_017728914.1:20129574-20132511 GCF_001723895.1 Crocodylus porosus
CTGAGTGATTTGAAGGCATCATGGCTGTAACTGTAGGTCTTGAGGCACTAGTTAGGTCTGGTGGGAGGAAGGCAAAGCTTCTGCAGGGACAGAAGAATGCACATGGCAGGAAAGAAGAAACCCACCACACACTGAGCACCACATGGGATGTGGAAGTTTTTTTCGCTCAGGCCTTTCAATAAAAATTCAATTGCAACTAGCCTTAGAGGAAGCAAGCCATCATATTGTGGCTACCAGCGTGCACTGGGATGTCAGACCTGTGGCAGGGCTCTGGGTTGGGGAATAAGGGAACTGCAGGGATGGCAGCTGCTGTGTGTAGATAAGTCTCTTTCTTTTCGTTGTGAAAGAGGTTTCCAGTGGCAGAAGGTCGCTCCTGCAGGGAGGCTGGGGAAGTCTGAAGTTCTGGGCAGGAGGCTTTTCCTGAGTCAAAGCATTCAGCTGCTAACTGCCCTTGGCAGTTGCTCCAACAGGCAGGAGCCCAGGTTAAGTATAATGAAGACTTCTTCTACATGATGGTTAAAATAACCCTCGGTGCTACCCCAGGGGAAGCAGCAGGGGAACAGATTTGTCCTGCTGATTTCCTGTTTACTCCTAGAAACAACTAACATGCAAGTGAGGGGCCATCCATATTTGCTGTCCATTCTCATTTTGGTCCTCACACAACCCATTAAGATCGAAGAAATGCTTAAGGGATTATGATCCGTTTTAGTAGCTGTGGCTGATTCATTCCTAGCACCTTCTTCTCTACAGTGTTGCTGTGCTTGAGAAAATTTTCTTCCTACACCATGTCTGTCTGTCTTCAATGTGACTTCTGAGTGTGGGGGTGAAAGGACTCAGTTATGCTCCTGATACAGAAATGATGTGCAAATTAAAAGCCTGTAGCTCACCCTGAGGGAGACTTTAAAACAGAACCTGCAGTTCAGGGGCACTGGTCAAGACGGGTTCATTCTTAAAAGACCCTGTGATGACTCGGTCCCTTTAGTAGGTGAGATAACAGCTGCAGCAGAGTGTGCCTTGTAGATAAGACACTTGCAGACAGAATTGTTAGTTTCTAATCTGAAGCCATAGCACCTGCCTCTTCTATGTATGGGCTGTGAGGAGGCGAGAAGCTTTGGATCTGCATGCCTGGACCTTTTGATCAGATGATGCAGTTTAGACCTGTCCTGTCTCTGGGATGAATGTCCAGAATTCAAGTCCCCAGTGATCAAAGCCCTGGATCAGGGGTCTGGTAGTCAGGTGAAGGTCTGCTTTTCATTGTTTGTCTCAGTTACTTGCCTGTATCCTAAGTGCCAGAGAACTCAGATCCCTGTAGTCTGCTCAGTGGCTAAGTGGGTGGGCAAGGAGTGGGAAGAGAAATTGCAAGTATAATGAACATACTTCACATGTAAATGATAAGCCTCCCTCCCCTGTGGCTGAGAAAATACCCATCAGGAAATGCATGGTGAAGGTTGCTTTGGCTGTAGGCTGTTGGCCATTCTGATCTTCACGTTGTTTGCTCTAATCATGTGTTGATCCCTTGCTTTTTTCCAACTGAGGTTTAGTCACTGGGTGCAAAGATGCCGGAGGACGCTGTTCTTGGCTGTTTGAGTCAGACTTTAGGCCCATAGAAGATTTTCGGCTGGCTGTGACTATGCAGTAATAGGGAGGCGTAGCTGCGACATGAAGAGGGGTATCTGCACAAGCTTTAATACAGCTAACTCTGGCACAAATAGTGATGACATTGCAGCAGCACAGATTCCAGTCCTGGCTGCACAGCCCTGGATAGTCATGGAGCAGCAGAAGCTAATGCTTCTGTGACTGCCCTGCCATTTTGTACCCAAGCTAGCTAGATCAGTGCTAGCTTGTATAGATCTATATAGGCTCCAGTTACAGTGCAGACCCCTCCCCTTCCTTTTTGCTGACAACTCAGTTTAACCATGTCACCCCACTTGGCGTGTTTTGCTAAGGTTTGGTTATATGTCTGAAACATAAAGCTGCCTGCTCATCAGGCCTTCCCCATTCCCATTTTAAGGAAGTGTCTGAGCATTGTGCCAAGACTCCATTCTCATTGGACATGCCCCCCAAATAGCAACTGGCTTGTCAAAAATGTGACATGCAAAAGAGTTTATTTTCTTTCTTCCTTTCTGACCTGTGGGCACCCTTCAAACACAAGGGCTTACATATGTCCCGCATCTTTTCCCCCCATTACCCAGTGGCTGGCCAGAGAATGTTGATTTGGTGGGATTGTTGCAGAGGAGAGTCTGTCTGTGTCTATGGGTTTGTTGCTGTTTGGGGTTCAAAGAGATGACAAGCTAAGGGAAAGGGGCAATACCCATAGTTTCTTCCCACACACAGGGGTCGGGGGAGCTGGACTGAGAGAAACCATGGAGATGGAGTCTGTGGGAGGTGACTAACAGATGGAATCAGGCTACTGCTATGGAAGCAGCAAAGTGCTGTAATTGATAGCTCCCCAGGATAGAAGGTGCATGATAATGAGCCATGGCCTCAGCAGATGAGGAAGGCCTGTGCTATTAGCAAGGTTACGCCTGCAGGCAACTTCGTTATTCTATTAATATAGAAGCTCTGGCAACGTGTGGTTGGATGGAGGCTGGAATGATAGCTACAGTAACTGATTGCTTCCTGCAACCAGTCTGACAGGGACTACAGGCACTAAGCAGTACCAATAAATCAGAGGTGGAGAGCTGGGACGAGCATGGGACCAAAATAAGAGTCAGGACTGATGTCAGCTGAATGTGCAACACTTTATTTTATACAGTGGGCTGGGAAGGTCCTGCTCCAGACTGCTGCATTGGGAGCAGTCAGTAAATGGAGCTGAAATGTTTGAGATCAATCCAAGGCTGCAGAAGGGGAGCCGGAGGAAAAGCAAGGGCAATGTTGGACCCCTGCTAAACCAGATGGGGCAACTGACAACTGACGCCCAGGAAAAAGCCAACCTAT
>NW_017728914.1:20132522-20145157 GCF_001723895.1 Crocodylus porosus
GACTTCCTGCCCTTTGGGCAGGGGGCTGGACTCGATGATCTCCCGAGGTCCCTTCCAGCCCTAATGTCTATGAAATCTATGAAAGGGGACTACAGGCACAACTTTCCACATCTATTACAGGGAATGGAACCTATTCCTCCCCCTTGTCTCCATTAATCCCAGCTGCAAACCATAGCTCATGTCTGCTGCACATCTCCTTTCAAGAATTTCACATGCTTGCTGGCTTTCCTGGAAGTGGTACTAGTTGGGATGTTCTTCTCAGGCATGAGGCTCCCCATGTGTCCTGCCATGGCTTTGTGCAGCAGCTTATGTATCATGTCTTTGGCCTTAACTCAGGAAACACAGGAGGGGGAAGGAGATAATAATCCTTTGTGAAGGAAGTTCAGGCCCTGCTGCAGTGTAGGAATGGAGTGTGTTATGGAGGAGACTTATCTTGATAGCCATTTTTTACTTATTAGGACAATAGACACTACTGACATGGTAAATGCTATTAGTTTGGTTAAAAGCCAGTGAACTGTATTCAGGGGCACCTAAGCTATGTCTTCCAGTAACCAGAAAAGCCATGGCTTCTATCATGAATGCCATGTGCTGCAGACAGATGGTATTACTGATAGTAAAGGGTATGTAGACCTAGAGCTGGGACTAGACCCTTTGGCTCCAAAACTACAGGTCCCCCTTGCTTCAGCAAATGGAGAGCTTCCATGGAGGATATTCAGAGGAAGGCCAGCATCCCTTGCTCCTATGCACAAAGACAGCATGCTGCATTTGGATCTTATCCTTGAGACTGGTGAGTTGGAAATAACTAGTGTGGGGTCTTTTTCATATGCTTCAGGCAGGCCCTTGAAGTCAGAAGAGGGCTTGGTTTAGACTGAGTCTGCACTTGGGAACAGAATTGAGCTATTTCTGTAGTTAAACATGAGGGGAGCTTCCGGGGTTGTAGCACAGATTTCAGCTCTTGTGCACAGAGACACTCTTCTTTTGGGAAGCACGCACTCAAACAGGGCTGTCTAACTGGTGACCTGCAAGCTGCATGCAGGCTGCAAGGAGTTAGTTTGCTGTCGTGGGGTTCCCACTTGGCCCTAATCAGCCCAGCTGCAATAGCAGCCAGGGACCCAGTGTCTGGGTTGAATCATCTCTGCTGCTGGGAATTGTTCTGATGTGGCTACATGAGGTTCCCACCGGACAGCAGTGCCCCCACCTCCCTTCTCTCTGCTGATCAGAAGAATCTCTGGTTTTCCAGGAGGCTCTGTGCCGCGAGGTTTTCCCCAGCCAGCAGGGGATGGAGGGGCTGCTGCAGGAGGTTTATTGCTGTTTCCTGTCTTGTCTGAGCTCTTGTTCTCTCTGAGGTGGTGGACCAAAGCTGCTTATATTCAAACGTGCTGCTGCTCTTTGTGTTCGTGTCTGGACATCCCAGCAACAAAGTGAAATTGCAGCCCCCTTCACCCTTCTTATCCAGACAGATCCAGGCAGTGAAAGGAGACAGAGGAGGATGAGTTACATTAATACCTTTAGCAGATGTCAATGGAAAAGGCAGCTGTTCTCTTCCTCTGTGCTCTCGCTGTCTGGGAGTGCTGGTTGCCCTCCAGCAAAAGCTGGTGGAGGTACATTCACCACAGCAGTTCTGGATCTCCCTCTCCCCTGCCCCAGTACACTGAGCTCAATAAACTGAGCTGCCTCCCAAGTAGCAGGGCAGCTGGTGGTTGCAGGCAGACTGGTGGTGTGCAGGGCTCTGCCCTCCAGCATGGTCCAGTCTGCAGAGCCTAGAGTCCTGGGGGGACCTTGGGGAACTCATCTCTGCAGCCGGGGGTGATAGATAAAGGCGTAAGGTGGACAAGGAGCAGTGATGAATCATTCTCTGGCTGGAAGAATTAACATCCAGGTGTTGAGACACAGCCAGGTGTTGGACAGCTGGATGAAATGCCTCATTTTCAGCCAGGCTTTTTATATCCTTCTTTGTCAGCTTCAACTACCTTGGGCTCTGAGTCCAGGAGGTTCCCCGGCTGCTTTCTGAACCTGGGAAACACTGTGTTCAATCTGCACACAGCTCAGTAACCTCAAGACTCACCAGCTTCTTCTTGATCCTGGGACACTGTGTCCAATATATTCCTGTGGTGTTTATTTTCAATTCTGTGTGGCAGACTCCAGAGGCTGGAAACAGGCTCTAAAACCCTGGGAGTGAAAAGTAGTCCCTTCAGCCTCTGCTTAGAGCTACAGACAAAGTGACTGTGTTCCTCTGTTGTGAGTCTGCAGAGGGAGGTGTTCAGGCAGTGAGCTGTGGGGAGGGGACTGTGGGGTGAGAGGGTGCATTTGCCTTCTGCACCAGTCCCACTGATTCATTCCCTCTCTTCATCAGCATCTGCCTAGAGCAGAAGGACCCATGCAGTGGCAATGACGGCAGGAACAACAGATGCAGAGGAAAGACTGAGGCAAACCCTACCCTGCGGGCTGGTTGCCAGTTGTGGGATAGAAGCAGAGCTCTCACTTCCCCATGATTGGTGACATCAGGAAACATCCGCACCTGAGCGCTCATGAGAGCTGTTGTCCCAGCTGTCCTGGTGACTCCTGTATCACCATTTTTATTTGTGGGGCAGGGGCAAGAAGGGCATTACACATGCATATTCAGGAGGTGAGGCCTGGGTATGCCTTGGGGTCCGGCCCCAGAAGGGATAAAAAGAAGATATTTGCTTTTAGGGCTTAGTGGTTTGGCTGAGGGGAGTTTCTACAGCTCTGCACCCCTTCTGAGCCAGGATGGGCTGCGTCAGGGAGAGATCCTGCGGGTGCCTCTGGAGCAGTGACCGCAGCCCTATGCTGCTAGCAGATTAGAGACGCATGTTTTCAGGCCAGGCTTTGAAGGCTGCAGAGCAGACAGGAGTCTCTGAATCACCCATTCCTCCAGGGAAGACCACTTTTTATATTTGCAGTAACTGCATCTTTAAGTACTGATAAGCTTGAAAGAAGAACCTAGCAAAGCCCAACCTTTGTTATGAGCTGGAGCGGCAGCTCTACTTGGCCTCGGAACAAATGGAGAAGGAGCTGGTTTGTAACAGACTTCACAAGCAAAGGAAATGGTTGCTTGGCAGCAGTACGCTCAGCAGGTCTTGGGCCAGCTGGGGCGGTTCTTCCAGCAGCGGTTGGAAACTCCAGTCCTGGGGAAGGCCCCCTTGCAAGCCAGTGCTGGTCCCGCAGAGGCTGCTGTCTTTGGAAGCCAGAAGAGCAGCTCTGTATGTGTGTGTCAGTCCTTTTTTAAGGCACAAGGAGTGATGCTGAGGGCTGGATCTTACACCGAGACAAGGGATAGTGTTGTAGATTTAGAAAGAAGGGAAGGCAGTTCTTGCCCACCAGCAAGTGGGAGCTAATTACTACCAACCTGTCTTGCAGTGTCACTTAGCTGCAGCAAAGTTTTAAGGCTGCTGAGTGATGTCAGATGTTTGCAGTCTGCACCCCAAAGAGCTGAGGTGGATGCAAGGTTTGGGTACAAGGCAACCTTTGGGACATGCAAGACATCCTCTTCTGTGAAGAGGACAACCAATTTGCTTGCAGCTGTGGCTGTCCGGTTTACTGGGAACAGCCTTCCATGGCACCCTGCTTTTTCCATTACATTCTTTTATTTTAAATGCGGAAGTGCCCCCAGAACCTATTCTATTCAGAGAGAAGCTATGTAAGGGCCCAAGGCTGCTAAACCCCAAGTTTCTTAGCAGAGTTAAAGGGGTGGAAGGGGGGCAGAAAGGCCAGTGGATGCCTGGGTACCATCTGCTCCTGACTCCCAAGCTGCCAGCCCCTTCCGTGATCTCCAGGACAAACCTCCCGGTGTCTCAGAACAACCCAAAGCCCCCAAATCCTCCTGCATCGCTGCCGAGAGCAGTACATCCCCCATCCCCCTGAACACAATTCTACCCTTCCAGGGTGCTACCGAGACATGTCTTCTGTTTGGAGTTAAAAAATCTGATTCTCTCTCAGTCCACTTCTGCCTTCTCCCTTCTCTGTGAGAAATTCTCAATATCCTGAGGGAATTTACAGCTTCCCTCTCCTCCTGTCTTCACAACAGCGTCCATTTTGTTACAAAAGCCTTTGTCTCTGTTTTAAAAACCTGCAGTTGTTGCTGACATGCTAGTTCACACAGGATGCCTTGTTCACAGCAGTTCTAGTTCTCAGGCCTGTTTCTGCAGATTTACAGGGATGGCGCTTCCAAGCAAGGCAGGTAGGGAGGGTGAGGAGGACCCACTGACACTAGCACTTTCCCGCATAAAATGAAAACTTGAAATGAAAACATGAAAGTGGGAGGACTGGCATGTGGGGAAGGCTGATCATGTCCAGTCCCCTGTGGGAAAAGAGACTTGCATAAGGTCTCATAGTGAGTTAGTTACAGAGCCATGAATAGAAATTAGGGCCTTGTCCCAAGGGCCTAGGCAGATCTGCTGTGCCAAACACAGATGGCTCAGTTTATTCCCCTCCTCTGATGATTTTGCCTTTTCTGTCTGTTTCAGGGAACCCATTGGAAAGAAGAAGTCTGGTAAGGACGTTTTATTCCTTCTCTCTAATTTCAGGGAGAGGGAGGGAAGAGCTTGCATTACCAGCTTGGGTACTACTGTTGAGCAGTTGTAGCACTGAGAGTGGGAGGGGGAGCAGTTGCTAGACATCTTCAGAGTTTCTTCCAGAGTCACAGAAGTGGAGTGAGCACATTTTGCTTGGATCTTTCCTTTCCTGAGATCCCTAATTTCATTGCTGCTTCAGTCTAGGGAGAGAGCGGGGCCGGGTATCAGTATGAACAGGAGGATGCTTTCCCAACTGCTCGTCCACACATTTCATTGTGAACTGCTTGGAACCCCAGTTTTAGGCTTTTCTGTGGGTGCTTCATCAGTCATGCCTCCAAAGGTACATTGGGCCCTCCAAAGACACATATAACTCTCCTGCTCTCTAGGGGACTACTGCAGGGTGGAGAGGAGGGGGAGGTTCTCTGGTGGCCTTACAGTAGCAGAGCAGCTCTCTTCTGCTTCCCTTGGCAGCCCCTGGCCTTAGGATATGCCAGGGTGATTCTGGTGGAGGGAAGGGGAGTGGCAGGAGTGCTTTGCTCTCCAACTATGCTGGACTACAGGAATAGTGATTAATTTAACCCTTCCTACCAGCTCCTTCATCTCCACATTTGTTTCCCTCCTCCCTCACTCTCTCTTTCTCCATCGTTTTGTTCCTCCATTAGGGTTTATCCAGAGAACGGCTTCTTACCTTCAGAGAGGTAGTAACAGCTGCTCACCACTTGGGCCTTGCTCTTGCTTTGCCTTCCTGCTGGGTGGCATCCACTGTTCCTGTGTGGGGAAATCAGGGTTCCTTGCAAGAGGCTATCACACACCCTGGGGCTCGGTTTCTTGGCTGGCAGATATGGGGGAGGGGCTGAAGAGAGAAGGTGCACTGGTCTTTGTGACTATCCTCTCGGGGGACATACGGCTGGTACTGGAGTGCCAGCCTGAACTGGTGGCCTGCCTACTAGTTCTGAGGGCCTCGGTATGGAGTGTGCAGGTTGGAAGGCATGTCCTGCATGTCACAGGCAAAGGATGAAGGGGAGCCTGTCTGGGGCTGCAGATGTGTGACTACAAATGCCATTCAGTCCCTGCTCCTAGTGAATTGGCCTGGGGTTGTGCAATACTGGATGAATTATTAGAGCTTCCTGATTGATTGTCCCCCTCCCCATCCCCCAACTTTGGACAGAGTTCTGTGCCAATGTGATACGTCCCTTATGGGAACAGAGGTGGAAACCACTTGCCTACGGGAGTGTTTTAAGGGTTTGCTTGGAGTTCCTGGAAATTTGGCAAAGGGAATCTTCAGTTTGTGGTTGCAAAGGAGTGGCTACCTTACAAATTTTGAATTGTGGGGGTTACAGAGAAGGACAGTAGGCCATCCAAAGGGAAGATGTAAATGTTAGCTGAACATTCCCCCTAGAATAGGTTGGAGTTTTTGGATTGAGAGCTGGGACCTCAAAGTCAGAGAGAACGGTTTTCAGGTGAAGAGGAAGGGTACAAGAAAGACACCAGAAGATCGAGTCCCCTTTTCTTCAGAACCTAAGGAGAACAGAAAACACTGCTCCCACATGAGACTTGATAGCCTCTCTCTCTCTCACACTGGGTACCCACCATTGATTCTGGGCTTTGGGGCTATTATCTTTCATTCCTTAAGTCTTGTTTTCTGCATACTGGTTGCATTTGTAGCTTGTTGTACTTTATGAAAAATATCCTAGCCTCCATTTAATGGGATCAGATTCATGGAGGAGTAGTAAAAATTCCCTACTCAAAAATTGCCCGACCAAGACATGGCAGACAGAACCTTGGCCCCTGGTAAAACAGGATTTGCGCTCCTTGTGAACAAGTAATGTCTGGGCATTATTTTGCTTTCTCTAGCATAAAATTAGGTTCATAATCAAGCTCTGCGGTAACGGGGTTTCTTCTGACTTTGACTTCTGCAAGGTGTGTGTCTCAAAATGGTACACAGCCTTGTGAGTTATGCAACAACGCATTATCAACTGCAGATGCTGGTCACAACTTGTTGGATAATTCTCCATACCAAATCAATGGGATGTGAACATGAGGAATGGGGGAGGGGATGTATAATAAGGCTGTGGCCTTGGTTCAGATGATTCTTTGAATGGCAAATGTGGAACTGAAGAGCATGTTGGTGTGGATGAAGACTAATAGCTTGGGGACTCATGGAAGGCATTGCTATTCTGCTCGCCTTCTTGCTCTTTCTTGAAGGAACTAAGGTAAAAAAATCTCAGTTCTCCAATACTCCTTTTTTCAGGACAGAATGAGACCAGCTGGAAGCCAAGTCAGTAAAAGTCAGGTACTCTTGTGTAGTTTGGGATCAAAACTGCTTTATTTTTCTTGCACCCAGCCCACTTAGACTGGGCAGGAAAAATGGGAATATCTGGTGTAGATAGGAGAGAGGAGAAGGTTGTCTGTTTAATAATAATAATTCCTCAAGGGCAGAGTCAGAGCACCATGATAGAGTCCTTGCTTGCAAGAACTGCAGTCTTTTTAGCTTATGGTAGATTAGGAGCTTTGATTCTCTTTCAGTCCTGTGATTCTGTGGTCCCATCAGTAGGGCAATTGTATAAGCAAGGCCTGTAGGCTGCAAGGAATGAGTATAGGGCCATTGACAACCCCTTGAATGCTACTTTCTGTGTTCTGGGGTGGTTCTTGAGCGCCATCTTTTGTACTTCCTCTCCTGCTGCTTATGGTGCTGATCCTGACTCCAGGGTGGAGGGAGGACGGACACACAAAATGTTCTTTTAATGCAAATTGTCCTTAAGGACGTTACAACTGCTGATACACTGTAATAGGTTTAGCAGGTTTCCCAAGGAACCGTTATTTTATTTCTCCAATGATGGTCAAGAGGTGCCAGTTGCCTTTGAAGAAAACTAAGAAGTGCAACCATCCCAGAGCCCTGGACAGGAGCAATGCATGCTTGATTGTTAGAAACTAAATTGTCAGGCATAGAAATAGATGTTGCAGGGTTAAATGCCTGCTGGTGGAGTGCCAAATTACCCTGGACACAGCTTGGTGAAGAAACTTAATTTTGGTCTAACAACAGGGATTTTTCAAAAAAGGCCCAGTGGAGAGAGTTGTTCTAGTAGTCCCATCAAACACTGATGAGTGTTGGAGACTGAGCCTTAGCCCCACTGGTAATTGGCTTTGCTGTTGTTATAACCATAATGCCTAGGAGGTCACAGCACAAATAACCTGTGACTTGTAGGACATCAGGATAGACACCAGCAGAGACATCAGAGGGGATGGGGAAGGCTCTTGGCAAGTAGCAAGACTCTGAAGTCTGATCTGGTCATTTATTCTTTCATGTTAAAATAATTTTTACAAATCCCCAAGGCTGTTTCAAATGTTTTGTTTCTAGTTTTTCTTTTTTCCTTTAAATTCCAATAGAAAATATGTGTAAGCAGATAAACCCTCCCCATTACACTACAGTACTCTTCCAGTGTCTGAGAACCAGCAAACAAAATGGCCATTTCACAGGTTTTATGTATAATATACACATGATTAAAGTTCTCTAATGGATTTTTAAAGCAGATATTAATATAGATAAAGACAGTTAGTGGTTAGTTTTATTTTTCACTAATTCTTATCCTAGCCACATCTCTTGCATAGTATTGTACATGGATGTGTTATAGTACTGTAGCAGGACTGGCCCCAGGAGTAGCCATAGCATCCCCTAGTAGTTGCACAGCTCCTGCACCCACTCTGGCTCCTGGGGTCTCTTTCCTTCCTTCTTTCCTGCCATGCCTTGTTGTAATCAGTTAAATTGGTGGAAAAGTAATCTGGCCTAAAATCCTGGGGTGAGCCCCTGTCCTGGAGCAGGGATGGGCAGTTATTTTGGGTGGAGGGCTGCTTACTGAGGTTTGGCAAGCCATTGAGGGCCACATGACAGGCCGCCAGGGGCAGATAAATATTAATTTTCTAAATTTTAGGGGCCCCGTGGACCAGATAGAATGGCCTGGCAGGCTGCATCCAGTCTGTGGGCCACATTTTGCCCATCCCTGTCCTGGAGCGAGTCCCTCCTGAGCTTGCCCCCACCAGCACCCCACCTGGCCCATCTGTGCTCCAGCACAATAATTGCTTTAAGGGCTAATTCCATGGCTCCAACCTCCCCTACAGCCATGCCCAAGCCTTGCAGGTGTTCCTGATCATCCATCAGTGGGTGCTGAGCCATTTAATCTTGGCCTTCCTGTCCATATCAATCTCTGCCCCTCTTGGCTCAGACCTCTATTCCTTCAAGCCATCTCTGCCTCTCCTTAGACTCAGGCATCTCTGCCTTTGTCCATCTCTGCTCCTGCTGGGGCTCAGGTTCCTATGTTCCTAATCAGTCCTTGCCCCTCTGGGGCTAGGGGCTCCCCGGCCCTGTTAATCTTCACCATACTTGGGCTATGGGTCCCAGACCCTGTTTCTCGTCCCTCTCAGGCTATGCTTCTCTGGTTCTCACCCTTCTTGGGCTATGTTCCTTGCCCCTCTTGGACTATGGGCCCTTGACCCCACTTCTGCCCTTCTCAGATATTGTGCTCAAGTCTCTCTTCCTCTCTAATCATCTTCCTTTAATGGTAGCCTACTCAAGGGGTGGGGATCCAGCGCTGGCAGGGCTTCCCCACAACTGTCATGTACTTCTTAGGCTCCCCTGGGAACTCCTGACCTTTCCGTTAATCCCAATCCCAAACTGCAGGTCACAGCTCCAACACAAAGATGAGCACACTGGCTATATCATTAATCCTGCTTCATCTGGCTATGTAAATAACCTTCCTCTTTAATCCTGTAACCTCTTACTTGTAGCCTTCTTGGCAGGCAGCTTTCAATGGGTCTCTTTGCTTTGGTCTTTTAAGTACAGGGCTCCATCCCTGGTGGTTTGTAGTCTTTCAGACAAATGACTCCCAGCCAGTCTCCCTGACAAAGTCCTTTTCAGGGTTTTTTTGTCTGTTTTTTTAATTTCTTGTCTCAGGCCAAGTCAGCCAAACAGCTCCTAATTCCATCAAAGCTCAGCTATTCAAAGTCTGTATGGTGCTACCACTGGCAAGTATCCTGCCTCCCAGAGTCTTCATCCTGGGGCTTCAGATACTCCCAAATCCGTGACAGGGATTCTACATGCACGCCCTAAGCCTGGAGGCCTTGGGGTTCAAATGTCCCCTAGTCTTGCGTGCCCCTAGCCAAGAGGCTGGAGGAGGAGGCTAAAGGGAAAGCCCAAGAGCAATCCCCTGTCACTGTAAATTGCATAGCTAAGATCCTCCCATTTGGAAACTTCAGTAGACTCTCACAGGGGGCTGCCTGCAGTGCAATGGAAAGGTCTCCGCCATCAACCACACCAAGTAATTTAAGGCCAAGAAGAGAAGTCCTCTTCAGGGCAGGGCCCCTCCCCTGGCAGCCTGCAGAGACAAATGGCCTCCTAGTCTCAAGCCCTGGGTTTTTATACTTCCTAAATCCTGCCCCTGCAGGTCATGTGGCTCTCTGTACCACCTGCAGGGCTGCTCCATCAGGACCTGCCAACTATTTGTCCTGGGAGCTGACAAGTACAGCTGAGTAGGCTTTGCTGTACTGCCTTACTGCAGCAGTCCCACACTTGTCGTAGCCTACTGTGGTATCTAATTGCCTGCCTCTCTGCAGCCAGCTCCCTCTGTGCAGTGTTTCCTTGACTGTCGACAAAAGTTCTTCTCTTCCTTAAGGGCCAGTTCTCTGCCTGGATAACAGGGCTTCCTTGGTATCTACTCCTGCACAGCTACCCTCTGTTCAGCTGCCTGGACTTATCTGCTACAGGTTTTTCCCTTAAAGTAACAGGAGCATTAGACTCCCTATTGCAAGTAGCATCTAGATATCCCAACCAAGATTAGGGCCCCACTATACTAGTGCTAAAAGATGCTGCCTGCCTTGAACTGGTTCCGATTTCAATTTGCATGATGGAGGGCAACAGAAGCAAAACAGGAACCAAACCCTAGAATTTCCATGGCGGAGTCATTTTGGCCAGGTACGGACATTACACTTTTACTGGTATAAGCAATTGAAACTGCTCTATACCCATAATGCAACAGAGGTGTGCCACCCATAGACTGGTTTTAAAATGGCGGAACCTGGTCTAAGATTTGTCCCCTCAACCAAATGGCAAATGTGTGTGTTGTTTGCTACCAATCTAAACTATGCCACTTACAGAAAACTGCATAAGTAAGATCAACTCTGCCTCGGGCTTTTTTAATGTCTGTACTTAGCCTTTAAGACTGTTGCTTGAAAAGCAACTCCATATGATTGGCTGAGCTGAAAAGGAGGGATGGGGAAAGCTCTGGACAAATAGAAGACAGCAGAGAATGGGGTTTTCCGCATAATGTCTTGGTGCATGTTCTCTGTATGAGAGCAGAAAGAAACTTACCATTTCAATATCCTTGGCATACATAGACTCCTAGGTATTCAAGGCTGGAAGAGATCCATGGACCATCTAGTGTGCATAACCCAAACCAGAGGACCTACAGAGCAAAAACAACTTTTGTCACTTGTGTGGGGCATTAGAGGGGAGAAAGGAGACAATAAAAAGGCAAATTGGGTGACAAATTGACTTAGGAGTCGCACCCAGAGAGTGGTGGTGGATGGGTCAGCATTGACCTGGAAGGATGTGGGCAATGGTATCCCACAAGGCTCGATCCCTGGACTGGTGCTGTTCAGTGTCTTCATTACTAATTTGGATGAGGGTGTGGAAAGCACTCTGTCCAAATTCACAGATGATACCAAATTATGGGGTAAAGTTAACACAGCAGAGGGTAGGGAACAAATCCAGACAGATCGGAACAGGTTGGAAAAATGGAAGAAACAGAGTAGGATGCAGTTCAATAAGGACAAATGCGAGATGCTGCACCTAGAAAGAAGGAATTACCAGCACGCTTACAGGCTGGGGGAAGACCTTCTCAGCAGCACAGGGATCTTAGAGTCACTGTTAGCACCAAGATGAACATGAGTCATCAATGTTATGAAGTGATCAGCAGGGATCCTAGTTTTCTCTGATTAAAAATTGCAAGTTCTCTGGTTAAAAACCCAAAATCCATGATAGAAATTAAAGGCCCCCCACAGCCCCTCCCAGTGCTGCTGGTGCTCCGCACTCCCTCTCACAGTCTCAACAGCCCTCCTGATGCCCCTCGCAACAGCCCTCCAGACCAGACCCACAGACACTGACACCCACCCCAGCAGGTAAAGTGTGTGTGGGGGAAGGGGTGGGGAAGGGTGGGGGAAAGGGAAGGTGCTGGGGGGGTAGATCAAGAAGGGGGGAGTGTGCCCCTGTGCCCACTCCCAGGAGCAGGGCCAAGGGGTGAGGGCAGGGGTGCCACTCTGTAGGCCACACGCATGCTGGCCGGCCTGACAGGAGGTTCACACACCAAGGCCACCACCGCAACTGTGCCACTGCGCCCTGCGCTACCATCCCACAGCCACCTGAATGGCTTTGTGGGCAAGTGGAGCAGGGCATGGCAGCAGCAGTGCAGTGGCAACCACCGTGTGCAGGCCACATATGTGCCGCCCAGCCTGGGGGGTGAAACGGGGCTTGCATGCAGCGGCATGCCCTGCAGCCGGCTGCACGGCTCCGCAGCAGTGTGGGGTGGTGGCAGCTGCATGCAGGGTGGGGGGGCTTTGTGGGCAAGTGCTGCCACCATGGAGCCATGCCCTTTGCCCCTGGATCCTAGAGGTAAGTGGGGCTTGAGGGCTGAGGAAGATGGTTGGGGGCTGAGGGAGTGGGGAGTGCTGCCGGCCCCAGGTGGCACATCGCAGCTGGGAGCAGGGCCAGGCAGTGAGGGCAGGGGTGCCCCTCTTCAGGGGGCTTTGAGGGCAAATGATACGGGGGGCAGTGTGGTGGGGGCCACACACATGCCGCCCGGCCGCCTGCCCGGGGAAGGCGGAGAGGCGGACTGGCATGCGCCCCCCCCCGCCCCAGCACATCCCTCACCGCGGCTGTGGAGCAGGCCACGGAGCTGTGCTCCGGCCGCATGCCAGCCTCCCTCCCCCGCCCCAGGCAGGCAGCCAGGCAGCATGTGTGCGGCTCACATACGGCCAGGAAGAGGTTTCTTGCTCTGGAGTGATTTCTCTCTATGTCCTCCATAGGAGGTCTATATTGAGCAGATTCTTTTTGGT
>NW_017728914.1:20145462-20235796 GCF_001723895.1 Crocodylus porosus
CTCTTCCTCCCCCTTTGGCCAGGGCTGGGGTTTTCCTGCCCTTGTTGCAAATTGACTCTTGCAGGCTCGAGCTGTGCCAGCCTGCAAGAGCTCTTTGCAAAAGCAGAGAATCCGCGGATTTCTCTGCTAAAAAGAGAAATCCTCATTTTCTTTGATAAAAACTGGGAATCCATGGTTTTCTCCATTTTTCCATGGGAAACAGAAAACCCGGATCCCTGGTGATCAGTAAAGCTAACTGCACTTTATCATGCATTAGCAGGTGCATGACAAACGGGTCCAACGAGGTGATACTTCCCCCCATGTGATATTGGACAGGCCGCAGATGGAGTACTGCGTCTGGTTTTGGGTGCCGCACTTCAAGTGCGATGTGGACAACCTCGAGAGGGTTCAGAGGAGGGCCACTTGCATGGTTAGGGGCCTGCTGGCAAAACCCTATGAGGAGAGATTTAGGGCCCTCCACAAGAGGAGGCTGAGAGGTGATCTTGTGGCTGCCTACAAATTCATCAGGGGAGGACAGCAAGGAATAGGAGATGCTCTGTTTACCAGGGCACCCGTTGGAGTAACTAGAAACAACGGCCACAAAATGATGCTGAACAGATTCAGGTTAGACATCAGGAAGAACTTCTTTACAGTAAGGGTTGCCAAAATCTGGAATGGCCTTCCAAAGGAGGTGGTGCTCTCCTCTACCCTGGGGGTCTTTAAGAGGATGCTAGACGTACACCTGGCTGGGGTTGTCTGACCCCAGTGCTCTTTCCTGCCCAGGGCCGGGGGTCAGACTCAATGGTCTGCTAAGGTCCCTTCCAACCCAGACATGTATGAATCTATGAAAACAGCATTTTCTCTCTCTCATTTCACATTTGCCTCCCCAGGGGAAACAAAAAAATGTCAGGTCTCCATGAGAGATACTGTTCTTGGTTGACACTTCAGCCCCCTGAGTAGACTAGGTAATACCTGTAGCAGGCCTCTTATTGTGAAGTTTCCATGGCATGTCAGAGTAGTTTGGGTAAGTGCTTAAGCTTTTCGGTGAACTTTTGAGGTTGGCCTGTTATTCTTACCAAAAATAATGCCATGGCCTGTTCCGAAAGTGGACTTACTCCATTGGGTTGGTGCCTTGGCCGCATATACATTCAGGGACCATGAAGTAGGTGAAGGCAATGTCCTACAAACAGGAGTTTCTGCTTGGCACAGTTGAGAGAAATTACATTATGACTCATTCTTTTGGCTTATCTTTAGGCATCTGGGCTATGAGCCTGATCCAGAGATTTTGCTGCCCTTTGGATCAGGTCTGGCTGACCCAGGAAGAGCCACCTGTCTGAGCTGCATGTCTGTGGCAGTAAATCTGCCGGATGCTGTTCCCGGAGCATCCTGGAAATCTCAGTGTTCTGTGATACAGTTCTCCTGTGAGCCGAATACCTTACCTGATGTGTCCTATGCATCTCAACATATTTCTCCCTTACTTTAAATGATACCACCACAGCACCATTATTTTGAGCCATGAATAGGATGCTTTATTGTTAACTCAACCTTATAGTTTTGTGGTTAGGATAATTACATCAAGAGAAGGAGCTCCTAGAATTAACTCCCACGTCTTCCTCCTGGCACTGTTTACTGCTTTCTATTGCTGATTTAATAGGTATGTTGGAGGATTTAGAATTGCCTCATAATACTTCAAATAGTCCCATTGTAACAGGTGTAATTATATCTGGAGAAGCTGGAAAGAGAGCTCTTCTCCCTTCCTGTAGCCATTGCATACGTCCTCGCTGGCTAAATAAATCCTCTGTTCATTCTAGGCTAGAACCTTACAAAGGAGCAGTTGGGGCAGGGGAGGTGATGGGTCCAGAGCTCAACATGGTCTGTTCATTTTGGGGGTGGGGGGAGAATTATTTTTAACTTTCTGTAGTGACTACCTCCTTTTTTTGATTCAGTGGAAGCTCTAATTAGTGGTAACTGAACTTCTGCTCTGCCCTGGTCATATGGAGCACTGTGGAGAGCTGTTTTTAGTATGACATGTGGAAAATTGCCTTTTGTTCCTTCAAATAAGGCTACCCTAAAATGCATTTTTATTTAAACTTATACTACAGCAGTTGCTTCGGACACCGAGGCCCTGGCACAGAAGAATTTCTTGCCTGGAGACCAGAGCATCCCAGATATTTGGGAGGGTAAAGATCTGTTAAATCTAGTTCACCTCCATCCCTCCCCCTTCCTTTGGCCACCAGGGTTGTTTCCTACATGTGTTCTCCCTGTAGGGTACCCTCCAGGCCTCTCAAGTAATGGGGCTGTTCTCATTTCCCTGGAGAGATTATTCTTCTACCTGATGTCACAGGTATGAACCTTTCTCTGTCATCCAGCCTGAATTTTTCCTTGTTGCACTTTAGCCCTGTTCTCCTAATTAGGATTTACACTTCCTACATGATTCCTTTTCCCTAGTAGGTGTTTGCAGCCTTCTGAGATTTAGAAATGAACATCTTATCCAGGTCAGAAACACTTTATTGAAGTAGCAAGAGGGCTGGGGCAGATGGGTTCATGCCTCTAGAAGGCTTTTTGACCTGAGGCTTGAGAACAAGTACTGGTACATATACAAAGCCCCAGCAGGCTCATCCTAAATGTCGGGCAAGTTCTGTGCAGCACTCCAGCTGCAGTAATTAACACTTTTCCATTTCCAGAGCATGTGATAAACATTATTTAATCCTCACCACACCCCAGAGAGCTGGGAGGGATCATTGTCCTTATTTTACAGAATGGTGAAGCTGAGCCAGGGAGAGGTGAAATGATGTGCCTGAGGCTGCAAAGGGTCTGGTACTTCAGCCAAGAATGTGAGAGTTTCCAGCTCCTGTTTTTTTCAGCCCCCTTAACCCCAGTGTTTCGCTCCTTATAATAAACAACATGCAGGCAAACAGCTGAGCTGCTGGGGGGGTAGATTTGCTGGAATGTTATTAATGCACAAGATAAACATATGGTTTGGAAACAGCGCTTTAAGTAACTGGTTTGCATTAAACCTTGGTCCCTCGGAAGGAGAACTGCACTGGTAACAAATACTAGGTGAAGGGAGTGGATCCAGAGCACTTTAATAAATGAAAAACCGCGAAAAATCGATCAAACCTGCTGTCCCTTACAATTCCAGTTACAATCCCCTCGCCTCCCCTTTCCTAGATGGGTTCCAGGCACATCTTCCGCTCAGCTTGGTTTGCATTGCCGCCTAGAGGCCAAGACTAATCTGAGCAGGAGCAAAACTTTTTTTTGCGCTGGCTTTGTGGGACAGCAGGGGGAAGCAGGATGTTTTGGTTTGAATTCTTCTTGGGTGTCTCAGGATCTCGTTTTGTGGCTGCTAGTCCCTCTCTTGCTTTAGTCAGCATTTTGCTTTCTCCTTATTGTGTCCATATTTGTCCTGTTTGCAGCAGGGCAGGAAGTTGTTTTGGAGCATGAGGGAGCAGGCATGTGCTAAACTGCAAGGCCAGCTGATTTCTCAGGGTATTTTTGATCCCTGGATTTCTCAAGCTGCATCCTGTGGAAATGCCAGCTCAGAGCCTTGCAGCCCTCAGGAGGTGTATCTCCATGTGGTCACAGCCAAGGGCCAGGAAAGATGACAACAGAGACCCAATATCTGCTGCAGGCAGTAGGTTATGTTGTCTAATGATGTGCAGGGTGTGTGTAGTCAGGCAGGCCTTGTTCTCTCTAGACAAATTACTTGACTGAGTTTTCCCCGTCTGCTGCGGAGAGGTGAAGTGTGCTGAGGCTCAGATCACTGTGAGCACCACAGCACTTTACAAGCACAGGGGACAATGAGGTCCCTGTCCTTAGGTGCTCATGGCATCTAGAAAGCCTTCCAGGAGTGGATCTGATGCCTGGCATGGAGGGCTGACTGGGTATGGTTGTAAAGGAGAGACTCTTAAAAGCATGGCAGGACCAGGGGGAAGCAGTTGCCAAGGACCTGCATGGGATAAGCAAGGCAAGGCAAGAGAAGGGAGCATTTTCTCTTTGTTTGCCTTTGTCAAGGGACTGCTTTCCTTGCACTGTCCATGTATATGTGTGTGCGTATGTGTATACGGACTGTCAGGGAGTTGAAAGACTATATTATTCAATCACTGTAGATGGTATATGGTCTATACCATCCATCCACACACACGGACACAAAATATTTTTGTCAGATCTACTGTAGGCAGAGGTAGCTGTGAGGAGACCTAAGCAGACAGTGATCTTGAAGAGGGATTTGAGGGTCTCTTCAAGACAGTGATCTTGAAGAGGGAGTGTCACGGGTAAGAGACAGACCCTGCGATACAGTCAATCACCCATGCCACAGTGGGAGGTCCCATTTTTGTCCAGTGGGTGCTCATCAAGCTGTAGTGATTGGGCCCCTGGGCCAAGAATTTCAAAAATGGCCTATGGGTTTGGAAGCCCATTTTGAGAGAGGTCTTACTTGCTGAGGGCACTTTTGAAAGTTGGGCTGTTTAGGGATACATCCAAGCTTTCAGGTGTTCAGAACCAGGCAGGCTGTTGTATCAGAACAGCCTCGGCTGGGGAATTTGGGCATTTCTGTCTGGAACTAGAAAAATGGCAGCAGTGAGAAGATAACCAGATGTTACATATCCTTGTCATCTTAAGCTTTACTGTGCTTCAGAGTAGTTTGAACTAAGGTTCGCCTGCTTCTCAGTTCACAGGAGCCCGTGTTCCAGTCCATCCCTCTGTGATGATGCTAATAGTTTGCTTCAGTAGTGGTGGCAATGCTTATGTAGCTCCAGGGCACAGATGGGTAGCAAGTGAAGAGGCCTCACCTGGCTGCACTGATCTCACCTGGCTGCTCATTTTCTCCTCCTCTTCACTCTGACCATGTTTCTGACTCACCTCTTTCACAACGGGCTCCAAAGGGCACCTGGCTCATGTAGCTTTCTGCAGGCTGGCAGTAGCCAGAGAGCAGCAGCTCAGTGGTATGGCCTGGTGGTGATGGGGTGCATGGATTGTGTCTTGTTCCCCATGTTCAGGTGGTGACTTTGCATCTGTAGATCTGGTCCTGGAGCAATATGTGGTGGTTGCAGATTACCAGAAACAGGAGAGCTCTGAGATCAGCCTGTGCGTGGGCCAGATGGTGGATATCATTGAGAAAAATGAATCAGGTGAGGAGAACCTAGCTGTCTGTGGACCCAAACACATGATCTGACAGAGCTTTTGTATTCCCCCCATCTCTAGTGAGCAAAATGCCTGACAATCTCCTACTGTCATCATGGAATTAAAAGAACTTAAGTGAACAGCCTTGAGGTATCCTGGGCTATGTCCTCATCCTGAAGGCAGTCGGCTGGCCTGTGTGAAAACAGCTGGGGGTTTCAGGCATTCTTATGGGCAGGACCAAAATTTTGGCTGCTAAGTAAAGAGTTTGATTTTCAAAAGTGCTGGGCACTGGGGAGGCTCAGCTGGAGTTGTGCTTGCTCAGCATTTCTGAGAATCACCCCACTTCCTAAGAAACCTAAAGGTGGATTTAAGAACCTAACTCTTTAGGGTTCTGCTTTTTAAAATCTTGGTTCATGCGCCTTATGACAAGAGCCAGCCCACATTTGGTACCATGTTCATGGCCTCAGCTGGGTATAAAAAAGAGTGAACCCCAAGAGAGTAACGAAAGATAGGGGAGCCCTGCTGAAATGAATAGAACCACTTGCTTGCACAAAGATGCAGGTGAGTACTCTGAAGGAATCGTGTCAAGTAATTTAAACCCAGCTACTGGGATTTGTTTAAAAGATTCTTTATTTATTGTGTGCCTGCTTTCCTAACAAAGGCTCAGAGCAGCTTACAGTAGCAATTGTATTTAAAACAATCTGATAATAATAGCCTTTGCCTTAGGTTTTAATATTAAGATAACTCAAACCCAAGAAGATTAATTTTGCTAGTGTCTACTTGTGGACAACTAAAATGTATAACTGACCTTGTATCCAATGACTGGGAATAGCAGTGTCAACCAAAAAATCAGTAGGAAACAATTTATTACATTTCAGTCCTACTTTTCTGTTAAGAAAATTGTACCTACACTACAGCTCAGTGTCTTTTTTATTCAAGTTAATTGGTCTTATTAAGTGATTCACCAGTTAAGCTTTATGATACTAAAGTTTAGTCTCTAGCTGATTCTCTCAACAAAGAGCTCATGGTTGGTTCATTGTGATTGGTCATACGAGGTCACACAGCATCATTTATGATCTCTAATTGACTTGTTAGGTTTCCAGTAGAAAAAAAATCCTGTTTCAGCTCTGAATTTACTTTCCAAAAATTGTCTTTAAAATTCAATGTTTCCACAAATGTGCAGAGGGCAAAAACACAGCTGGAGCCAGTGCAGCACTTATTGATTTGCAGAGAGTTCATTCATATCTACTAATTAGACAGGCCTTGCTGACCAAACTGAGGGAAGTGCAGAGAACAGCAGATAATATAAAAAAGAAAAGTAAATGAGATGTTAAAGTTCATTCACTTCCTAGAATCTTTGCTGCTTTTAGTGACACCAGCGAGAGAACTGGTCTTTTAAGACCCTGACTGGTTTCCCTTTTAAACCGTAAATGCCATTGAAACAGTTGCTGTTTCCTACGTTCCCCTTTTGGGCAGCTATTTGTTGGCTTGCTGTGAAGTCAGTTTGGCATTGACTCACTTTCCTGCATCCCAGACTTCTGTGTACGGAGCAAGGCAGGGATGTGGTAAGCCTGACTGGGGAGAATAGAGCTCTCAGCTGGCAACTGAGTGTGTTTTCCAAATGGATGTCCCCAGATAAAGTGTCTGTTGCTTGTTTTCAGGCTGGTGGTTTGTGAGCACATCTGATGAGCAAGGTTGGGTCCCAGCTACGTGCCTGGAAGCTCAGGATGGAGTCCAGGATGAATTCTCTATGCAGCCTGAAGAAGGTAAGAGATTGGTTTGAAAAAAGCTAATGTAGCCAGTCTACCCTCCACATGGAGCACCTTGGATCACTTACCTTTCACACTTTGCAGGATGGAGTCCAAGGAGGGACACAAGTGATCTTGGATCAAGTCATTTAGCAAGGCCTTAAGCTCCCTGGCCTCCCAGCATTGGTTGGCATGTGCACTGCAGCTAGTTGCTCTAATGCTTTAGCCACCATTAGAGCAGTCAAATACCGGGATTGATTGGGTGGTCTTGTTCCTCTTCCCCCAAAGGGGTTGAGGGGCCACCTCCACAAAACACCCAGTCATTCAGCTTAGAGGAACCCTGTTCTGTAGTGCTGGTAGGAACACCAAGACATTTGCCCTTGCCCCACTTCATTTCACATGAAGTTATAGCCATCCCATTAGCATCCTGTGAGGCAGGCAGGAGCAAGGAGCATGGAGCCACATGGTCAGGTTAACATGGGCACAGACTTTATTTATGATAGTACCCTCCATGTTTTGTTGAATCCTCCATACCACACAGCCTACACTCATGTAGGAACAGGGTGACCAAGAACACTATGCCTAAATAAGCATCCTAATTAGCTCTGCCCTGCAGCCTAAGGAAGGGAGGGCTTGGTGGGGAGGATCTGAATTCCAGGTGAGTATAAACTGTCAAATCCCTGCCTTCTTACAGAATCTCCTGTGGTCAGGTCTTATTGTTGCCTCCTTATATCCCCTTTTGTGCCTCTCCTGCTTCCCCAACACGCTTCTCCCAGTCCCATGGAGATACTGGTCTCTGCCAAGGCATGTTGGCCGCCGTCGGACTCTTGGGGATTTGTACACCAGTGGATGGGGTCAAGGTCAATGCTGCAGAGACTTCTGCTGCCTTTGTTCTGTGCTTGGAGCCTCTCTGTGTGCATGTGCTGCAGCCTGTGTTATTTGCATGCCTTGCATGTGGTGAACTCTGTGCTAGCCTTGTGCACTCCAAGGGGTGTGTGTGTGTACATGTGAATGCATGTATTGCTGCCCTGACTGGCTGCAATGGCAGTGCTCATCTCTGTGACCCTTCCCTCTGCTAGCTACTCCATTTAGCTCTGAGTCTGGAAACTGAGGCTTCTACTCCTTGGACTCTTGCAGATATAACTACTCACAACTGTAGCATTTGGTTGGGTTGGAACTTGTGCACTCGGCTGCAGAACTTGTTCTTGGCACTTCAGCTGGGGTTGAGAAGTGAAAATCAGCTTGGAGCTACTGGGTGTGACAGTACATGTCTTGGTCTCAACTCGTGGCATGGAGTGCTTGGAGAGTCGCATGGAAGAGAAACTTCCAACTCTCCAGTGGGCAGTTCTTCTCCAGGAATACAGAGTAGAGAAACTCCGGGGCAGGACGATATAATGCTTAATATCTCTGAATGTGGCCAAGACTGATTTTTCTCTGCATCTTCCTCCAGCAGTGACTGAGCACAAGCTGTGAGCCATTGACATAAGTTTGCTTTTCTAAAGAAGAGGGCCAGGGTGGGGGAGAGGAATGAACAGAGAGGATCTGACAGTTCTGTTTGCAGAGTGGCTCTGGCTAGAAAATTGCTTCTTTCCTTTTGAGAGGGGCTTCCATTTCCGTGTCCCCTCATTCCTTCCAGAGAATAGGATGCCAGCATGGGAAATCTGTTCCTGCCTCTGCCACAGCCTCATTCTAAGACCTTGGACAAATGGGCCCTTGCTCAGCTATTTCCTTGTATTGAATGGGGTGATTAGTGCAAACCTGCCTTTGTAAGGTGATTTGAATCCATGCATGACAATGTGTTTTTCTTATGTTTATAAATTATCGTGATGGTTTTCCCCAGTACCTGAACCATGGGAGTTCTAGTCACCCATGTTACAAGGGGATAAATACAAACTGGAACAGGTGCAGAGGAGGACTGCTGAGTTGATCAAGGGAATGCAGAGCTTGTCTTACAGGAGGAGACTTGGGAGAGGTTGGCTTGATTAGCTGAGTACAATGAAGGCTGAGAAGGGGTAGAAACACCAGTCCAGGATAAACACCACAAAAGGAAGAAAATAATTTAAGATAAGGGACATGGTTGACACAGGAACAAATGGGATTCAGTTGAATAAGGATAGGCTGGAAATTAGAATAAGGTTTCTAGCCATTGGAGCAGTAAGATTCTGGATCAGCCCTCCCATGGGAGTAGTGGGGATAAAAAGGCTAATACATTTTGACATGAAGCTTGATCAGTTGTTGTAAATGGGTATGCAGGACATGATTTGCTGTGATAGCAAATCAGGGGATTGGACCTGTTGACCTAGGAATCCCCTACTAGTCCTGCAAAGTATGGTTAGACCTACACCATGGTACAGCATGACTGGGTTAACATAAGAGATAGGAGGATTGAATGACACCCACAAGAACAATCTTCTGGCATTAGATGGGCTGGAAGAGAATTGAGTTTCTGAAAGGGGTTGTGTCCATTCCAGCTTGTGTAGAAGTGGCTGTAATAGAAGGGTTTGGGGGGGGCATATTCTTGGGGCTTTGGAAATGACAGAGGACACAGTTATGAGGGACAGGAAGGGAACCATTTAAAGGGCTACTTCAACTTTGCCTGGCCTAGCTTGATCATGCAGACTGTATGGCCCTGCACGTTGCGTTGGTGAACTAGTGTACAGTAGCTGAGAACAAATCTAGTGGCATTTTGAAATGCATTTTACAGGCCATTCTGTGTGTGTGCGTGTGTGAGTACACATATATAAAACAGGAGCCACACTTTTCATAGCATGGGTATGTAGTTGCTGTTTTAATGTGTTGTTTTTTCCAAGATGGTCCTTTTTTAAACTGTGCTTTCTGTTCAACAGAAGAGAAATACACAGTCATTTACCCGTACACTGCTAGAGACCAGGATGAAATGAACCTAGACAGAGGGGCCGTGGTGGAGGTGATCCAGAAAAACCTGGAGGGTTGGTGGAAAATAAGGTACTTTTTGCTTTTCTGCTGCTCCCCTGTACTGTTGGCAGTGTTTGTGCAAAGTAGAGACCAGAATTGGAACCATATTGAGCACAATCATTTTTGATAGGGCTTTCCTTAATCTTGTACAGCAGCATTCTCAAGTTCAGCTAGGTGTGTTATGCTCAACCTACATAGTACACTTAAAGTGTGATTAATCAGTTAATCACGATTCAAGTGGTCACACAGCCACTTCTTCAATCAGTTCATGGTGTGATTAAAAGAGGAATAAGCTAGAAAGTTATTCCACAAAATATGTGTAATTACTTTGTAGCTGCTTCCTATCTTGCCATTAATTGAAGATGTAGTCAGGGGCCCTTATGGCTGGGAACCTTCTCAGCAGATCACAGCTCCCAGCTGTGGCAGGGCATTCATGCACACCTCTGAGCCTGGAAGTTCCTAGCTGAGCCTAGTTACCGGCCCCTGAGGCTTGGAGAGTCATCAGCTGACAAGACTCCCAGCCACAGGGGCAACCCACACAGATTGCAGCTGATGATCCCTGTGGCTGGAAGCCCAGATCAGGTAATGGGGGCTCCCAGCTGTGGAAGCACATGGTGTGCCCCTGTGACTGGGAGCCCCATCAGCTGGGAGGGCTTCTAGCTGCAGGAGCTTGTACGGACAATAAGGCACAGTGGGATCTATTGCACAGTCCACAAAATCATGCTTCCTGTCATGCATGTGTGGCATGGCAGAAGATGCAATTGTGTGGATTGCACTTTAGATTCTGTTGTGCCTTTATCTGCATGTGTAGAGGGGCCCTTAGGGATAGATACAGGTGCATTGTTTTGTGACAAATAATTTATCTGCCAAAAATGGGATTTCAAGGTGAGTGAAACTATTTACAAATTTAGGTCAATTTTGGCAAACGCATCCTGCTTGGAAGAAAAAAAAAAACGGTAAAAAAATCAGGAATGTCAAAATGTTTTATTTATATGTTTTCAAGTGAGACTAAGTTTAGCTAATATTTTTAAATAAAATTCCCCAAAATATCATTTCAGGGAAAAGTGAACATTTTATCTGAGGCAAGAAATGAGTTTCCTTGGTGCATTTGCATTTCTAGTGGGAAAACCAAAACCATTTTTTTTTCCTCATTGGCCTGAAACTCAATTGTTTTGTTGTGGTTTTTCATTTGATTCAGCCACTGTGAACCAAATCACAGTCTCCCTTCCAAAAGGTCAGTTGAAGTCCAAGGTGCATAGTTAAAACACAGCCTCATCAGGGGTGAGCCATGTTTTCCTTGTGTCTAATGTTACTCCCTTCTCCATTGTGTTGAAAAATAACTGCATGCTGGTGACAGTCCATCATGTGAACATTACCTAGGCAGGCTGGGTTATCAGACTGTGTTACAAAGCTTCTGTTGGGATGTGTTGCCATCTGGCCAGACCTGCAATGTTTCATGCACTCCGCAAGCCAGAAAACTCCAAGTATCTTGGGCTGAGGCTTGTTTAGTCTTGGACAGTGCATTAGCGAAGGGCGTGAACAGAGCAGGATGGGTGTCACGCCTTGATTTTCTTAACCTTGCACTGAACCTGTGGTATTGGCAGCAGCCAGGCCAGAAAAAAAGGCCATTGACTTTTTAAATCGAGAGAAGCTGCCATAAAATACCGGAGCCAATTACAAGCAGAGCAGCTGGTGCCATTTGAACCCAATGACTTCACCCCCACAATGCAGAAAGTGTTTTCCGGACATTGGCATGAGACCCTTTTATATGGCAGAGGCGCTGTGTGGATGTGGTTTTTCAATCACAGCGCGAGGTTGGGTTCTCTATTAAACTTTGTGTGAATTTTTAGAGCAGGAAAGAAGCCAGCCTGACAGCTGAGCAGCTGAATGCCTGTTTTCCATCCAAGGAGCAGGTACAGAATGGGCAGCAGCGGCTGTTCACTTTTCCCTGCGCTGTCCTGGCAGCATGTTTCAGTTCTGGCCCCATTCCATTTCTGAGGGTGAGAGAGGAGATAAGAGCACATAGCCCACCTGGTCCAGGGCTTTTGGGTGGAGGCTTGACACCAGGGAGTGAAGTTGGTCCTTACTGGAGCTGTCTGCAATATGGGCATCATGTCCCTGGAAAACAGACTGAAAGCAAATAAGGGCATTTCACACAAGCACCCGCCCAGCCTGAGGGCAGTGGGCCTTGATCAGCAGTGGGCCTTTGGTGTTCTGGCAAGAAGGAGGAGGCTTCATGGTTCCCTCAGGCTCCCTGACTCCCCCACTACCCCATCCAAGTGCTCATTTAGTTCAATTTGGTTAGCACAGACCAGTCAGAGCTTAAGGTAGTGGGAAAAGTGCCACCATCAGAGTATTTGGCAGGCAAGACCATGACACAATGGGCAGCTGTTCTTCTTGTTACAGGTATCAGGGTCAAGAGGGCTGGGCCCCTGCATCATACCTGAAGAAGGGAAGTGGGGAGATGTTTACACAAAAACTGGGTTCAGGCTCTTCCACACACTCCTCAGCTCTGGATCTGGATGGCATTTCCCGTCAGCAGAACTCAGCAGGCCGAGAGAAGGATGGCCCCAACAACCAGAGAGATGTGAGGTTTGATGGCCGCTTGCAACCAAATGCTGACATCCGACGCAGTAAGTAGCCAGTGGAAAAATGCCAGATATTGGGGGTTTGGGATTGCACAGATGTGGGTGGGGGCCTCTGGGTCGTACCTGCAAGTTAGTCCCTGGAACAGGGTATGAATATAGATTTGTTCAGGGGAAGGCAAGTTCATTAGCATGCAGCCCAGCCTCCTGTCCCCCAACATGAAGAGACCTTCTTGTGCTCCCCGGCTTAGCTTGCCATAAGAGATAGGGTGAGCTGGGAAGATGTTAAGTTCCCATAGTTACCCAGCAGACCAGACACCTCTGTGGGTTATATAGCTTTAGGGGAAGTGATGAGCTGGAAGGCAGTCCAGTCCTGCTGGAAGGGAAGGATGATAAGCAGGGTCTAGATGTGGAGGTTGCTGCTGTTTCCCTCTGTTATATGCCCTGTTATATGCCTTGATAATGCAGTTTGAACCTCAATGCTCTATGCCATTCTTTCTCTACAGAGTCTCCAAAGATGAGGCAGAGACCCCCTCCTCGCCGAGATCTTACTATAGTAAGCATCCAGCTGCACCTGGGCTTCCAGCATGCCATCACTACCATCTCTACAATGGCTGCTGGAGCCACTTATGCCTCCTTGGTTCTGGATAAAGCAAGCAAAGTGTTTGTGGCAGACTGAATGGGAAAAGGGTGCCAGAGTGGCTCTGGTGCCCTCAGGTCCTTGCCTAGCAGCTGCCCATGCGTGGCAGCTCTCTGGGGTGCAGAGGACTGAGTGCATGGCAAGGCTTCCCTGCTGCCACAACAGTCACTAGTTGCATTTGATTTCCAAGCCAATCCTAGTGGATTTTTAAGCTTAGGGTGGATCTGTCCAGTTGGTTCCCTGAGGTCTGCCTGCAGCCCACAAGGAATTAACTTGCAGCCTATAGATTCTTGTCCAGCTGTGCCCAGCCCTGTGGCTCCTGCTGTTGTGACAGCAGTGACTGGAGTCCCTGTGGCAGGACAGCACGGTAGGAGGTCCGGTGAGCTTGCTGTCCATGAGGCAATGACAGTGGGAGAACTCAGACAGGGCTTGTGCTGCTGTCTCAGCAACAGTGTGATGGGCTCCGCCTATGCAATGGTGGCAGAAGGGGAGTGTGTCTCATGTGGTGGCAGTGGGGGGGTGGCTCATGTGGCAGTGATGGAGGGGCTTTACCTGCATAGTGACGATGGCTGTGGAGGTGAAGCTCACACTGCTTGTGTAGCAGAGAGAGAAGGCTCATACTACTAGCAGTAAGGGAGCTGTCATGTTGGGGGCCCCTGGGATCCCATGCAGCCCCTGTGACATTCAGCCCTCCACCACTCTGAAGTTGGACACTCCTGGGTTAGGAGATGATTGGATATAAACAAAATCTTTTGCCTGTTCCATTTTCCTAGGTTAGTGGTTCTGCAGAATATGCCGTTGAAAGGAATCTGTGTGGTTTTGCATTCAGCCTGAAAATCAGTTTAGCGGCTGCGTCATTGTGGATATTACTGAGCTCTCCGCTGGCCGGTGTCTCTCTGAATAGCCAGGCAATATGAGCCATTTATACAAGTGTAACAAATAAGTTGGCTGACTGTTTTTTATTACAACAGCCCCGTGGTTTGAACCTGCCTAAACCTCCTGTCCCTCCCCAAGTGGAAGAGGAATATTACACCATTGCTGACTTCCAGACCACCATCCCTGATGGCATCAGCTTCCAGGCAGGAATGAAAGTGGAGGTAAGACTGCTTTGTCATCCTTGACTCCTTGCATTTCCTCCACCACATCACCCACTCAACTCAGTGTGGGTGGGTTTGAGGCCACCTTCTGATTTGCCTTTACTGAATTTTTCCATGGCTGGGTCCAGTCACCATAGCCTTCATATTATATGACTCCCAACTCCTGTTGGCCTTGGGTTTAGTATGTAGACATGGAGTCCATTCCCAAGCAGGGATGTGCTTTGAACAGAGGTGGGGTAGGCTGAATCCTGGTAGGAATTAATATATACCTATCTGTGAGGGCTCTAAACCAGTATAAGTGCCCAGTTACCACAAAGGCACCAGGAAGGTCCATTACAGAGAAGAACTCCTGCACATGCTCATGAACCTCTGAAGTCTCTGACCCTGAGATGCTCTATTGGCCTTCTGTTCTGATCTATGCTTAGTTTTGTCAGTATAACTGTGTCATCTTGGAGCTTCCAAATGCTATTCCCCACCCCCAAATGCCACAGCTATGCTGGCAGAAGCTCTCTGTTACCAGCAAGCAAACACTTATGCCCATGTACTTCATTTATTTCAGGGAAGTTGTCTAAGCTGCCCTGTCAAAAGTACACAACGCTGATTTAAGTAAGCCGTGCCCAGCAATGCCAGCAAACCCTTTCCAGTGCACAGGGCCACAGTCTTAACTATCAACACCTTTCAACTCCCCGGAAGGTGTCCTAGCTGAATGGCCCAGCAGTGACACCCTGTGGTCAGTTGCAAATGCTGCTTGTGCTCTAGTCTTACAAGGATCCAGATTGTCTTTGTCTGCTGCTTCCAGTCTGAAGTGTGATGCTGAACCTAGCAGACTGTCCCCCATATAATAGGCATGCCTAAGATTTTATTTTGTTTCCCTTTGAAAACTGCCAGTTTAGCGCACATGAAAATGAGGAAGTTAGAAAAGTCTGAGTCACCAAGGCCAGAATCAGCCAGGGATAGGTGTAATGGGTAGCTTCCAATGCTGTGGTATCCTGACCTGCAACATGTTCTGTTGCACCACTCCTGGGTTTCTCCCCACTCAGCTCAGTGCTTCTTGCCATTCCATGTTTACTTTTTTGAATGACACTCAGCCCTGGTGTGCAGGAGCCCTGCTCTTACCATGCCTATCCTGCCCAATTGTGCAATGTGTGTTTCTGATGTGGCCCAACAACCATTAGTAACAAACCACCACACTTCGTCTGTAATCATATCAGGCTTTCAATACTGATCTTGCAGAGGGTCAGCAGAGTGACCTGGAGCAACGAATTCAGACTTGAGAGTGCCTGTAGGCATGCGGGGAAGCTGCTTCTATGCACTGCAATTAATCGAGTCCGCTGGAGAGTGCTAATTATCGTGCCTCCAGCAGCCTCCATTGTCTCATGTATCACCGTCAAATGAGCTTTAGTTAAAGCACTTCTGCTGCCATTTTGGAGTGAGGGGGTGCCAGTACATGAGACACTGCCAGTGCTTTAATTAGAGCAGCTCTTGGAGTGACTCTAGTTCAAGTGCCCTGACCATCACCCCAGAACGCATGTAAAAATGGCCTGGGAGACCTGGGGTCTATATCTGGCCTGCTGCGTGGCCTTGGCCAAGTTTCTTCCCCTCCTGATGCCTTGGTTTCCCCATTTGAAAAATGGGGTTCCCTAAAAAGGCTGTGGAATCTCCATCTGAGAGAAGGTTATACAAATACTTGGTTAAAACATGGATGTTCCCACCTTGAGCGTGGAGCTGACCCAGAAGACCTCATGAGGTTCTTTGCAGTCATATCTGTCTTATGTTCTGTGAAAACAGTTGTAATGATATTGACCTCCTCTAAGGTTGACTGATGATAACATGCTATAGTTTCGTAGCTGGTAGGGTCAGAAGGGACCTGAGCAGATCATCAAGTCCAACCCGCTGCCCTGGATAGGAAAGGATGCTGGGGTCAAATGACCCCGGCTAGGTGATTATCTAGCCTCCTTTTGAAGACCCCAAGGGTAGGAGTGAGCATCACTTCCCTTGGAAGTTGGTTCCAGATCCTAGCCGCCCTGACTGTGAAGTAGCACTTCCTGATGTCTAGCCTGAATCTACTCTCAGTCAACTTACGGCTGTTATTCCTAGTTATTCCTGGTAGTGCTCAGGTGAACAGGGTCTCCCCCGTTCCCTGCTGGTCCCCCTTGGCCAGTTTATAGATAGCCACCAAGTCCCCTCTCAACCTTCTCTTGTGAAGGCTGAACAGGTTCAGGTCCTGTAGCTTCTCCTCGTAGGGCCTGCCTTGCTGCGCCCTGATCATGTGAGTGGCCCTCCTTTGGACCCTCTTTGCTGTCCACATCCTTCCTGAAGTCCAGCACCCAGAACTGGACGCAGTACTCCAACTGCAGCCCGACCAATGCCACATAGAGGGGGAGGATCACCTACTTGGACCCTCCTCATGATGCATCTGTGGATGCATGACAAGGTGCAGTTGGCCCTACTGACCGCATCCTCACATTGGCGGCCCAAGTCCATCTTGGAATCAGTAATGACTCCAAGATCTTTTTCTGCCTCTGCACTGATGAGAAGGGAGTTCCCCAGCCTGTAGGTATGGTGCTGGTTCTTCCCTCCCTTCCTTACTTGCGCTTGTCAGTACTGAAACTCATCCTATTCTCATCTGCCCACCCCCATAACCTGTCCAGATCTAGCTGTAGCCTGTCCCTCCCTTCTAACATGCCCACTTCTCCCCACATCTTAGTGTCATCCACAAACTTGAACAAGGTGCTTGAACAGGGGGTATTATCAAAGGACTCCTTTATGCAAAGATGTTAAGCACTCATCTCCTGCCTATCTTTTTTTAATCCCCTACTCCATCGCAGGCAGTTGTTAAACTTAAAGGGGTGGTTCATAGATTTCTAATCTGTTTTTGTTTCTTTTTGAAGGTGATTGAAAAGAACCTGAGTGGCTGGTGGTACATTCAGATTGATGAAAAAGAAGGTTGGGCCCCAGCTACGTTCATTGACAAATACAAGAAAACTAGCAATGCATCTAGACCTAACTTCCTGGCACCATTACCTAATGAGATGGTCCAGCTCCGACTTGGTGATGTCACTGTGGAAGACAGTGCCAGTGAAGAAGCCACTGGGCCATGCAGACCTCTGCCTGAGGCACCACCGAATGGCATGGACTGTGGAACAAAATGGGCCAAAGACTGGAAGGGGAAGGACTCCCTGGAAAGTGGGGATTTAGCTGTAGCCTCTGGGTATGAAGAGATCCCTGATCAGGATATAGAAGAGAAGCCCAGCCTCCCACCCAGGAAAGAGTCCATCATTAAATCTGAAGGTGAGTTCATGGAAAGACAGAGGCCTCCACCCAAGCCCCCGGGCATGATTTTGCCAATGATGCCTCCAAAGCAGACACCTGCCCCCAGGGACAGCAAGAAACCAGAGCTGAAAACAGAAAAAGGCAAATTGTTCCAGCTGAAAAATGAAATGGGTCTGGAATGCGGGCACAAGGTGTCAGCCAAGGAAGTGAAGAAGCCAAACCTGCGACCCATCATCAAACCAGCCAAGCCCAAAGCTGAGCCCTTGGAGGACAAGCCTGAGCCAACTATCCAGAATCCTTTTTTGAAATCTAGACCTCAGGTCAGGCCCAAACCAGCTCCAGCCCCAAGAACAGACCTGCCTCCAGTAGATGATAAACTGGACATTTGCAGTCTAAGAAGTAAGCTTAGACCTGCAAAGTGCCAAGAGCGGTCCTCAGAGCAGGACCCCGGGGCTAGTGAAAATTCCTTCAGTAACAACGCACTCCCAGCAGATGCTCCTGGCTGGCCTCAGGAACAGCCGAGTGCCGAGAACAGGCCCCTGCCCAAACAGGAAAGCCAGGTCCCAAAGGAGGCTCCACCAAAAGCTCCCTTTGGCCCAGCAAAGATGACTGACAGTGAGCCAAAGAATGGCTTCCCCATTGTCAGGGAGCCACCACCTCAGCGGCCAGTGGTACCACCCAGGAGGCCACCTCCTCCAAAGAAAGCAACACCTTGCTCCAGCGGCTCTCCTTCAGACCTGAAAGCCCCTCAGAGGGAAGTGCCTGACCTCAGAGCTGCCCCAGTGCCTGGCAGGCCTATGCTGGTCCCACCAAAAGCTAAACCATTCCTGCCTGCTTTGGGCCAAGATGAAGCCAAAGTGAAAAGCAACTTAGGCCCAAAGGTAACACCCAGGCAGATGGAGAGAGGAGAAGCTAAGGAGAGGACAGCTGCTCCCTTCCCCAATCCAGATCTCTCCAAAGAAGCCCTCTATGTGGCAGTGGCAGATTTTGAAGGAGATGAGGAAACTAACAGCTTTAAAGAAGGGACTTTATTTGAAGTTCGTGAGAAGAACAGCAGTGGCTGGTGGTTTTGCAAAGTCCTAACTGGGGGGCCTTGTTGGGAAGGCTGGATTCCTTCCAATTATCTAAGAAAGAAGCCATAGTCTGCCCTCTGTTTACACAGTTGGAGGTTCCCATTCTTTCACCCGAGTATTTAATTAGCTTATTAATTTATAGTTTTCCATAATTCTGGCTTACAAAATATTTGGGATACTATACATTCCAATTTGTGCCATTCCTGAGGCTGAACTCAAGAAGCAGCTTGACATAATACAGCTAGGCCTCCATTCCTGTTCTGTCTTCTTCCCCCTCCCCCAGGAAATACTCCCTTCCATTGTCCATTTGGGGCAGCCCAGCCCTTGTAGATAGGTACGTGAAGTTGTTTCACAGCAAGTTTTTGGTTCTATGTCAGCAAATACAGCTTTTCCCCCATACTAGGAAGATTACAGACCTTTTGTTGAGAATACAGGTAGACCAGAGGAAATCCAGCTTCTAGGCAGGTAAAGAAATACAGCCAGCCCCACGTGCCCAAAGGAAATTTGGAATGGCAAAAGGAGTTGCTTTTCCTGGTGGCTCAGGGCCATGGTTAGGTGTCATGCATCATATTGCCTAGTGCAGCCATACACACAAGTCATGGAAAACCAGGGATATCATCCTTCAGCATCAAATCCTGTAAGACTGCTGTGTGTGCACACATCTGTGTGCACACATCTGCAGAGTGTTTCTTGTGATCATATATTTTGCAAGAGTTCAGGTTTGTGCCTTCTTCCCCCCTTGTTTGTGCCATGAAACACAGTTCTTTAGCCCCTTGTTTTTTCTTTAATGACAGGTGTTAATTTAAACATCATTCAGGTTTTTTTAATGTATGCTAATGGGATGGGAGATCCCCTCTGTGCTGAAGAGACTTGTACGTGGCAGTATTTTGGACAAGCTGTGGAATTAATTTCACTACAGTAGGTGGTGGGAGCAATGAGCCATGTTACCCAGGGGGATCAGAAATAAGGACTTGAACAACCCCATGAGCCCTGGGAAGAAAAGGGTGCTGGGAAGATGCTTGCCCTCCCCCATAGTGACTACACCTCTGCTTTATAGATGGCTACAGAAGTCAGGCCCTTCACCCATGTTGCTCCATCTCCCCAGAGCTGGCAGGCAGCTACAAGAAGGTAGTTATGCCACAGTGGGCGCTGGTATGTCTAGTGCAGTCCAGAGTATGGGTTTGCCTTTCAAGGTGAATGGTTATAGGGTATATTGGGCTCTTCTAGTGCTCAAGTGGTGCTATGTCTCCTCAAGTTAAATCATCCTTCTGTTCACCCTTGTTCTGCTTTACTTTGTTGGGGGAGGGGGTGAAGTGAGGGAGGGCAGTGCCTTGTTTTGATGCCTTGTGTCCCATTACAGAAAAATCTCTCTCTAACCATAAAAGCCTGTTAAACTCCCTCTGAAATGGCTGGTCTTCCTATTCCTCATCTGTATTTCCCACTGTTTTCTAAGTATGTACTTAATATTCATTTTCGTGCATAAGTCAGTGTGCTTGGAGGCTTTAAGTCAAATAAAGTCTGGGTTTTTTTCATGCTTGCTGTCCAACCTGCTACCCCTTGCTCACAGTATTATAATTCCACTTGCTCTCAATATTGTTACTCCCAGGAAAGCTGGTTACATCCAGTTGGCCACAACTCCTTCATGTTGTTTCCTTTCTTTTTATACTATTGTAATTGTGGAATCCAGACTTTGCTTTCCCTATCATATAAGAGTTTTAAACCCCACTAAAGGTTTTCCATTGGGGAAAACTTTAGGTCCAAGTTTTCCCCACCCTGTACTAATTGCACCTAGCTGCAGATCTGACTTCAGAGATGTATAATTTCTATTGTTGAACTTAGTGTAGCATTTCCTCTAATAGGGGGCCAAGGGAGTCAATCACTGAAGTTGTTTTCCTTCCTTCCTTCCTATTAATTGAACTGGCTCCACCCCTGTTCATCCAATATTCCCTTTTAAAGGTTAACAGAAGATTCTAACTCTTAGTTTATAGAGCAGAAGCATAGGGAGAACAGCTTTGTCCCTGGCTATTATTTTATTGTTTTTTTCATAATTGGAATTTATGGGCAATGTAGTAATTAATAATCTCATTGCTCTGCTGAGATGCAGTAACCCTAACTTATATATAGTCAATAAACAAGGCTGCTCATGGTATTTGTGATACAGTTGTGTGTGCCCTACAGAATGAAGTGACAGTTTAACAGAGCAGCCTTGTCTCTTTGCACCATTGCTCAGTTAAAACTCTGTGTCAGTAGGGACATGGCTGATTATGGGCCTGTCTATCAGTCTTTTTTTTTCCCAAACAGAGCCAGACAGTATTGTCTGCCCTCCCTCCCTAGCCCATCCCTCCTCCCCAGCCCAGGTTGCTTTTGGTATATGTTTTAACCAAAGATTGATATAAACTGTGTACACTTTCCCTGTGGCAGTGCCATCTTATTCTCTGTTTATTGTGTGGCATTTTAGTCCTGAGGTATTTCATCTCTCTCTGTCACTCTTAGACCTCATTGATCTTTGTCTTGCTCAAATAGAACAGTGCCATTTCTGTTGCTCCCATGCTAAAATAAGGTTCTCTTCTTTTTCCCTCCCAGACTAAATGCTGGTGCTGTTAATGCCCAAGTGTTAATGGTTCATATTGTAGGATACACATATTGTATTTGGCTGCAACTCAAAGCTGCAGCATCAGCCCATAGTTACACAAAGGTGTCACAGTGCTTACCAGCACCTGCTGTATATCAGGTGACTTTGTTGGGTCAGAACACTATGCACTGCTCTCAGACTTAAAGATCAGAAATAACCATGTAATGTCCCTGCCACTTTCTTCTGGTTTACATATTTGAAATGGAAAGGGATTCCAGTATCAAAAGTAATCCCAGTAAGGAAGAGCTTGAGTCACATTCCCCAAATACTGTACTCTTCTACATGATGCCCCACTCTTTCATCTACTATCCGCAACATAGATCCTCAGACCCAGAGAGTGTGATCCAGTGCTTGAGTGCAGGAGTGCCTGTGCTGGCTCCCTGACTTTGTTCCTGAAGCCCTGTGCTCCAGGGCAGGATGTGTCACATGTCTGTGCCTCAGTTTACCCATCTGTAAAATGAGGTTAATTTTACCGACCTACCTCGCTGGGGGATTGCTCGGTTAGCTAATGTTCATGAAAGCACTTTGAGATTCAAAACTGAAAGGCACCAGAGAAGGACTGAACATCATTCTACATGCAAATCCCAGGTACCTTCATATAATTAGATGCCCCCCTCTGCTGCAGAGTACCTGCTTGCCATGTAATTCTCCTTACTATGCAACTCAGAGACTGGCATTCCCTGTGTGGGTGAAGACCAGCATGTCTCCTGTATCCTGACCCTCAGCTTTGCAGTTCTTCAACGCAGTGTATCACAGGCAGGCTGGAGGCCTCTCAACTGCACTTCACTCCTTTGTGAACTATAGAAGCCTGTTTGTCTCTTTATACTATGTAAACACGTATACATCTCTGCATTATTGCGGGTGGGGGTGTCTGAGGAAAGTAGATGTAGCCTATGTAAATGCCATAGCTTTACTTTTGCCATTATAGGGTTGATTATTTTTGGTTTTGTTTTTTGTTTTGTTTTTTTAAATAAAAGTTGCTTGACTGGTTTCAAGCAGATTTGTGAACAGGTCTGTGCCTGGTGTGTGTCTGTGCTGCTAATGAGCAGGCTGTCATGGAAAACTGTGTCCTGGTGCTGCAAGACCAAAACTTCTCAATGGTTTGTTTTCATAAGAAGAACAAGAAATACCCATGCAGGAAAATATTGTTTCGCCCATGATTATTGGTATTGCAGTAGCACCTGTGAGCTTGAGTCAGGTACCCTTGTGCTGAGTTCTGTACAAGCCCATCACTGTGTAAGGCAAAGATACAACAGGTAGGGACAATAGGTAAGTTCTTGACCCTGTGCTGGGTGAGACTCCTGAGAAATGAAGATGAAGTGACCCATTGACATTTCTCTTGGTTCTCATAGCCCATCATGAATAGATAGCACTACAGAAGAGGGAGAATAAGCAAAGGCCCTTGAGGCAGCAGGGAAAAAGATGCTCAGATATGGGAAAGGAAAGAGAAGGCACAACAGATTCTAGGAAGGATGGTAAGTCAGAGGTTTCTATTGCTCCCTATAGAGTTTGATGTAATGTGACCTAATACTGACAAGGTATGGGGTGACACGGGTGGGATCACAAGTGCATTGCAACATATCCCACCCAGAGAGCACCATGTCCTGAATATTTGAATTTGAATTACACAAGGCCCTTTATTAAGAGGCTTGGATGTGTATTTAATCAGAGACCAAGCTTTTGATAGCTGTGTACTCTCCTTCTAGATGACTGAGGTCATCTTGTTTATGGGCTAGCCCCAGGAGCGGTATGTACCCTGACTTCAAAGAGCACATGCTTCTGCTACCTGTTGTAAACAATGATCCCAGGGTGCTGGCCACTCACTGTGCCTTGACTTGCCCAGGCAACCCCATGCAACGTGGGGAATGTCAATGAGTGCAGAAGCTATGTGATGTGTCTAGTAAGTAATACCCTGTCAGGACAGTGGATCTCTCCAAGGCTATTTGTGCATAAAAATACAGTCTCTCACCCCAGCTGCAAGCACCTGGACTAATGTTCTAATCTGTGGGCTTATGCTTCGTATTCAGCATTGTTTCATAATGCCAACCTGCATGTTACATTATAATAGAGCCATAGAGTTTATATCTGGTTCCGGTCCCCTCCTCCTCTTTCCCCAGCAACCTCCGGGGTTGCTTAGCTCTCAAAATGCTTGGGGCAGACCTTAATAGTGCCATGGAACAGTTGAATTTGGCTCGGCGCCCTGGTAAAATCCTTTGGAAGCCTTGGCTTCCCGCATCACGCCAGGTAAGGGTAAGCTTGTGGTTTTTTAATTTTAGTCTTAGCATGGAAAACTGCTCTACTTCATCCTCAGGACATATGTCCCATGACCTTCCTTGAAGCCAGTGATTCTCAACCAGAGTGTAGAGCACCCTGGGGCACCACAAGATCCTCTGAAGGGTGCTGCAAAGTGCTAAGAGAGAAGCAGGTGCAAGGAGATAAGTGCAGGCTTAGGCTTGTCCCTGCCTGGCCATTGCCTTTCCCTCACTTCCCAGCCCCTTGGCAAGGAGGTGCTGCTCGGTTCACAAACATTATGGGTGGGAGCTTTGGGTCAAATGAGGAGTATCTTGCATCTGAAAAAGTTGAGAAGCGCTGCTCTTGGCTAGTCCCTGTGTCCTTCAGACATCACTGGACAAGCTGTGGTCTCTGGGATATTGGACTTTGTAGGAAAGTTAGTGGGCTCTGTTCTTGGCACTGCCGCTAACTAGCTGTTTGGCCTTAAGGAAGTCCTTAAGGCCATAAAGAAGCTCTGTATGCACTGCTCCCCCCTGCCCCCCAATGCTGTCTCATCTGTTTGGACTGTAATCCCTCAGGTCAGGCTGCAAACCTAAACCTGTACTTCCTGTGCCGTGTTATGTGTCTTGAACAGTTGTCTGCATCACAAACAGCACTGCTGCTACCAGTGCCGAACAGCCTCTTTCTCCGTCCCCTCCCAGGTGAGGCCAGGGACACTGAACAGGCCCCAGGAAAGCAGACAATCCCTCTTATTCATCAGTGAATCCTGCTAGATCAGGGATGAACCTTCCCCTGCTGCTGACTCTGCCCCACTTGTATAGTTAACCAGGGGGCTTGCACCTAAATCCATCAGCATTTTGGTTTGAGCTCAGTCAGCTACTCAGCACTGCCCCACCCCCAGAGCCTTCTCCCCACTCTTTGAAATATCTATGAGGAAATTAAGTTTTTTTCCTGATGCTGGTTGGGTCAGACTTGGAACTCTTTTGGTTTGTCCTCAGTGACATCTAATATACTGGATAATGGCTTCAGATAAGACCCCACAAAAGTGAGGCCAGAGGTCAAGCTGCCTTCTCACTACACCCCAGTGAGTAAATCCCTAAAGACTGTTTAAGGTCCAAGGCAGGTGCTTGTTGAGGAGCTCATAATTTTCAGTTGCAGCTGCAACTTTATCACTACCAATTTTTGATCAAAAGGGGGTGATTAAAAGCTGGCATATACAGGCAGTCCTTGGACTTAGGACACAATTGGTTCCTGAAAACCGCATCTTAAGTTGAAACGTTGTAACTTGGAACCAATTTTCTCATAAGAAACAATGTTATAAATGGAGATCGGTTCCTGAACCAAGGCCCGATGCCCTGTTTTCACCAAAAATGCCCCAAAATTTTGTAGTCGATCAAGTATAGATGAGTAACACGGCTACATTAATGTATTTATATTGTAAATAGCAATCATATTAATTTGGAAGGGCTTCTTTGAGGTGACTTTGCTGGACGTTTTGAAGGGCTGTGGGTTGGACTTTTTGAAGGGTTCTTGGGAGTCTTGGCTACAGGTTTTCCTGAAGTCTCGTCTGCTTTCTTAATTAAAGTGTCCAAGGAAGTTTGGACAGATGTTCTCCAGGGAGATGTGACGCAGCAAAGTTGTTCGCTGGTGTGGTGTCGCATCGGATCAAGCATTGTGAAGTCAAAACTGATGTCATAAAGTTGAAATGGTGTCCATTTATAAAAGTAAGTGTGAAACGTAACTCGAAGCATTGTAAGTCAAGGACTGCCTGTAATTACCGGTAAGTTTTCCTAATCTTTCTTATAGGATCTCAAGTCACTTCTGTCATGTTGGTGAAAGCTGGGAAGCAATGCCTCTAATAGCATTCCCAGGGTCCATGATCTTAGCTTCAGGCTATTGCAGCTACAACATAGCGATCCCATGCCAAAGCCATCGTTCCAAGCCTGTCCCCACTGCACAGTTTGGAGAAAGGGGGGAATGCTGCAAAAAGGAGGGCTGGCTCCATAGTTGTCCTGCTTAGGTTTTCCAGAATCAGATCTTGATGTTGCATAGTCACAAATGTTGTTTCTTCTCTCAGGCTTTTATAAATGAGTCTCCACCAGGCTTCTCTCAGGCTTTTGAATAAATGAGTCTCCACCAGGCAGAGATGAATTTAGAGACAAGGGTGAGGCAGGAGTTGACCACCCGCATCTGGGGTGCTGTTTAGTCAGGGAGAGGACTGACTGATGATTTCTCCAGAGTCACTTTCTTCCGGTGTCAGTAATGAGCTTTGGGCGTCCTACTTGACCGGCTCTATGCTTCAGGCAGCCACTGTGTGGTGCTGTCATCTCGCCATGTCTGCAGCATCAACCAAAGTAGTAAACTGCTTTTGCCTTTTGTGCAGTGGGCTCATTGGGGTGGGATGAACTGCAGCATTTAACTGGTGCAGGCAGGTTCCTTGCAAAGACAGACGTGCTAGTGGTGTGCCCTGCACCTGCAGTAGAGGCAGGAGTGGGCTGTGGAGTATGTGCAGGAAACATGTCTGTTAATGGCCTCGTGCTTGTGTGACCGAGGGGGCAGATGAGGGATTTCTCTCTCACTGCAAGGCAGGACCCCAGGTTGCCTTGTGGGTATAGGAGAAAATTTGTTTTGTGTGAGCTACTCTTCTCATGGCTACTCCTGGGTTTCCCCTGCCCCAAAGTTTTTCTGCTGCTTGCCTCAGATGCCCTCAGTTCCTTAACCCAAACTGCTTGAACTATTTGCAGAGGGATCTTCTTTTTATTCTGCACAATGGGACCCCCTTGGTGTCTTCAGTGGACAGAAGGGGGGATCTTGCTATCCAGATCATAATAATGAACATTTATTAGCCAGCCACTGTTTCCCTGGCTTGGCCTAGAAGCCCCCAGGCAATGAGAAATGTCATTGCTGTTCTAAATGTCTGTCACTACTAAAGTATTGCTTTCCTCTGGCAGATGTTGGGGCGGTACAGCAATGGCACTCTCCCATCCCGCTGCTGGATGGTGCCTGCTGCTGATTTTCTTTGCTGCTTGCATCAAGCAAAAATGCTAGCATGTGCCAAGGAGGCGTTGGCTCTGCTCAGAATCCAGCAGGAGCCCTCGGGCACAAATGGCAGTGGGGTCACGGTCTTCTCTGGTTGCATCAGTTCCTCAGGACCAAGCTGAGCTGAAGATAACAGCCAAACCCCAGCAGCTCTTTGCCTTTAATTACTTAGAGATGTGGTACCCAGCTCCCAAACCACATCTTTGGCTCCCCTTGCAAGGGCGAGCTATGTGGAGCAGAGCGCAGCCCACCTAGCACTCCCCAGGGAAGGGGCAGCACAGCTTTCAGATGCAGCTTGAAGGATTTATTTTTTTACATCAAGTGATCAGAAAAATCCAACCAGGGAATGATTTCCCATTCTTGAGGAAAGAGAGGCCAATTCCAGGAGAACAAACCAAAATAGAGCTGCCTTCATATGTGGTCCTCCAGCCCAAGGATTTTAGTTTAGCTTTCTTTAAAATCCCAGAGGAGGGATACATTTGCCCTGGCCTCCTTCCTCACATACTCTCTGGCACCACTTGCTTTGCGCGGATTCCAGAGAGATGACTGTATGGGACCTTTGGCCACATGGGAGTCAAGGGCACAGAAAAAGGCAGCTGAGGTGAAGACTTTATTACCCTGTGACTTGGATATCAGAGCACAACTGCTTTTGGCATCAGGTTGCAGCCATCCCATGTGTGCGAATGTTTGAGATGAGGAGTAAAGGGGAATGGGAGATGTATGACAGTTTCTAATGTAGTAAAAGTGTTGGGAGAACTGCCATCATGAGGGGCTTGGGTGCCTTTTAGGTCTTCCAAAAAAACCCCACTCAGCTGCTGCCTAACTCTTGAGGAGCCGGTTTCCCATTTCCTGCAGGTCTAAATTTCCCAAGACGCATCCACACAAGTCATGAGCAGCTAGTTGCCTGGGCAGGTAAGTATCCTTGGCATTCACAGAGTACAGGTTTCCCCACCCTCCTTGCTTGCAAAGCCCAGCCCTGTCTGACAGGTGTTCTCGGGCAGCACCCACTAGATCTGGACTTGCATAAAAAGCAGCCAGTACTACTGCCCCTCTGACCCAGTAGTGCTTGCTAGAGGGAGCAGGGTTCAAAGCCCTCCTCCACCTGAAGGACTTGAGCCTGTGGCTCCTGGGGAGGCCCCTGGGGACCAGGCACTGAGATGTTTTGGGTTGGGCCTTTCTCCATCTGTCCTGTAGAAGCAGAATAATATATTAATTGCAGGAGCAACTGGAATTAAGGGCTTCCCACTGCTGTATGAGTGCTTTAGCCATGAATTCAGACTCATTTGCTCATGCTGTCCATCCCCATGAGCATTTAACCCGGCCATGCAAAGTGGAAGAGCTTTAGCTGACAGTGCTCCAACAGCTGAGATATTGGCTAATAACAGGATTCTCCAATAGTAGGACCCCCTGTCCTCTGTATTTTGTGACCTTCAGATTGGCAGACCCTGTGTGTGGGAAGGATGGGCCTGGCTGAGGTGCTAGGAATCTTAACAGCAGGTAGTTGCTGCTTCCCAACCAAGTAGGTGCCTCAGCTTGGAGCCTACGTGCCAAATGTAGTGTTGCTTGCCACGCTTGCTGGCCGAGTAGGTGCCTATGAGTCGGGCATTGCAATGCTGAGCCTGGGGATGCTTCGGTCCTTCTGTGGAGCTAGGCCAGCATTACTAATTTCCCCTCAGCCGTGCTGCTAGCAGAGCCAGACCATTGTTAAACCAGAAGCAGTGGCCTTACCGCTGGAAAAAACTCAACAGCGCAGAGCACAAAGCTCCTTCGGCAGGAGCAGCTTCAGCCTGGGTCCTCTGCCACCCTGGCTTGGAGTGATTGTAGAACAGGACACTTCTTTCTTTCTTGCCAGGGCAGAGTTATGAATGAATTCCTCCCCTCGCGGCTCCAACCACAGCTAGAGCTGTTTGACGTTCCTTGGATCCCACAGGCTGCACTGCAGAACATAAACAGTTTACAGATCAGCCCTGTGCTGGCCCTTGCCTGTTAAATAACAGGAAGGCACATTTGCGATGGGCAGCCTGCCTGCATAGCCTCTGCTCTGTGGAGCAGGGCGACGTCATTGCTCACTCGCACAAATATTGCCATGTGTCTGGCAGTGGGGGAGTCAGCTGGGGGAGGATGCCAGGCGTGAGTCTGATCACTCAAGAGCGCACTTGGAGTCTGACTGCATGGCTCAGTGAAAGGAGGCTCAAAATGACTTCCTGTGCTGGGGCATCAGGATAAAGAGGCAGCTGCAAAGAGGCCAGCTGGATTCACATGTAGGCTGAGGAGGGAGCGAGTGAGCAAGGTGAGGTGAGTAAGCAAGGTCCATATAATAGAAGTACAAAGGTGTTGGGGGAAGGTGTTAAATTCTCCCTTGTCCATGGCAGAGCGGAAAAGGACTGAAGATTGGGTTTTGGTCTGGCTTAGTCTCACCCCGTATCTCCTGAGTTGGCCAGTGCTCTAGTGCAGGGGTTTTCAACCGGGGTACATGCACCCCTGGGGGTACTTCTGATGGCCTCAGGGGTACGGGTGCTGCCACCACCAGCGCTTCTGCTGCTGCCACACCGCTGGCACTTACGCCACCACCGTGTCACTGGCATGCTTGCTGATCGGCTGTGGGGGACCTCCCCACTCTGGTTGCCGATCAGCTGCTGGGGGACCACCCCCCAGCCCCTGCTCTAGTGCATGGCAGGGATAAGCAGCAGTTGTGGGCAAGCATGAAGTGAGCAAAAGAACAAAAGGTTGAACGAAGTGGGCCATGAATCATTTACTACTGGAAACTGGTTTCTGACTATGAGAACAAGGGTCTGGAACAGGCTTCCAATCAAGTTGTGCAGGCAGAAGACTGTAACAAGTTTTCAGATGAAGCTGGATCAGTTCTTGACTGGTTAGCGCACACTGTGGTGGCTATCAGGATCTGAGCTAGGATCTGCATATCTCTGTGTTGTGTACATGCATCGGTTTGTCTGAGCTACTAGAGATCATCTCTGCATCATGCAGGCACTACCCTTAGCTCACCCTTAGTTTATTTCTGCCTCAAATACTGATTTGAAGGCAGTGATCCAGAATAAGGTAACACTTACTTACTGAAAGGATCAACCTGAAAGGATTCTGGAAGTGGGAATATAGCTTTTATGTGCAGAGGCCAAATGAAAGTGATACCAGCACCGTGCCTCTGCATTAAGGCCCAGCTCCTTACAAGACATGGTCTGTGTTGTAATCCCTGGGAAAGTTTGTAGTTTAGTTAGTTTTAAACATGATATCAAAAGAGCCCATGGGATGTGTTTGCTTTCTCTGTTTAGCAAAGATGGAACTGCCGGACGCTAGCTGACATTCTCCACGGTGGCCTGTTACCTCCAAATGCCCGTCAAGTAGCCTTAGATGGGTGTTAGTGCTAGCTTGAGTTTGGAGCAGTCACACTTGAGGCCAGCAGGGACCTGGGAGACTGAAACCTCTCCTCCACCCATCCCACCCCCTCCTGACTTCCTGAGCTGTCTGTCCCAGGGGAGCAGGCAGGGAAGGGTTAATCTGCCTGCCCAGCCCCCATGGGTGCTGGGCTGCTCCTCACTTTTGGGCTGAGCAGAGGGGCTGTGAGCAGGGATCAGGAGTGGTGGGGGATGGGGGGACAGTGGAAGGTTTGGTGTAGGGTAGAGTGGTTGCACCTTAGTGTAACAAGGATCAAAGGTAATCCTGCCCTGGAGTGGTGTAGAGTGCGTCACCTAAAGAGTGTTGAAAACCAGTTTCAGGTGTTAATGTATGGATAATCCGGGTGTTAAGAGCTCCAGGAACCACCCAAAAGTACTGTGTAACAAGGAAGCCACACAGCTGTATCAATCAGCGCTGGTCCTGAGCTAATCACTCCTGCTTCTCAGCTCCTTGGCACACTCCGTGGTGGCTGTCAGGATCTGAATGAGGGCCTTGCACTGTGAGCTGCACAAATGCTGATCAGGATGCAGACGCAATGCTTTCTGCCAGATCTAGCCACAGAAAGCACTCTATAGTTGTGACCAAATGCAAGTGCATGGCTGCAGGCACCTTAAAAAATGGCCCATCAGCTCAAAGTCTAACCCCCCCCACCTCCCCATGAGGTGTCAAATCAACATGTTTCAATATGTAGTGCCTTTTGTAGCATGTCTGCAGAGCTAGCTCCCAGCCTGTTGCTGTTTTCAGAACAGGAGTGGGGGGAAAGGGAGTGGAGGGAGTTCAGTCGGGGGGGCGGTTCAGCTCCCCCCCCCGGAGAGTGGGGCAGGTGTAGTGGAGCCCACCTGAGGTGGGGTGCTCCAATTCACCCACCTTACCCTTCTCTGCCAGCTGGGGAGCCCCAAGCATGAGCTCCTTCTGCTGCCTTTCCCCCCTCCCATTCTGAAAACAGCCAGCTCTGTTAGAGAGCTGTGACTTGCTGTGGGAACCTGGCTGCAGGCTCCCAGCCCCCAGCTGGAGTCCTCTCCCTCCGGACCCAACCGTATTTGGTCTGGGGTAATGCTCCAACTCAGGATGCTTTGCAGAAATCGTTCTGAGTTACAGCTGGGAGGTGCACCTCGGTGTTAGTGCTAGTTTGGGGTCTAGAGCAGTCACATCCTTAGTCTACAAACCTTCTCTGACTGTCCCCCACCTGCACAGCTGTGACTTGCCACCAGAGGCCTGGTGAGCAGAGGCAGAACTAGGAGCTGGAGCTCTGAGTTGCCACTAGAGGGCTCGTGAGCTAGGACAGGCTATCCCTGCTTTATGGGCAGGAGTGCAAGAGACCCTGGGATACTGGAGGACTTCAACTTGGGCAGCACATTTGTGGGGAGTGGAGTGGCACACCTTAATGGACCAGGATCTGAGTAGTGCAGATCAGAGATAATCCCGTCCTGGAGTGGCATAACTTTGGGCCACATAAATGTAAGGTGTTCATGTGCAGACAATCCAGGGGTTAAGAGCTCCAGAAGCCACCCAAAATTACCATGTAATAAGGCCCTAGTATCTCTGCCTGGCACTGTGCTACTTAGATGCATCGGTTTGTCTGGGCTAGCAGAGATTATCTCTGCACGGCTGAATTTGTGCCATGGAGACACTAACCCTTGCTCACTTTCAGTTTATTTCTGCCTTGAGGATTGATTTAGAGGGCAGTGATCCAGGATGAAATAACGCTTCCAGAAAGGATCCAACTACAATGAACAAAGGCCACTTCCGAACGGGGCCACACACACACATTAAACATGCTTTAACTTATGCTCATTGTCTTCACAGCTTAACTGACTTTGCTAACGGTCAGTCCTGTGTACAACAGCTTTAGTCCAGGTCACGGGAGGCTGGTTCTGGCACGTACATTCCCCAGTTATTAATATTATGCACAGTGGCAGAGAAGTTAAGGCACCTCACTATTGCTCTTGTGGTATGGGTTCAAACAGTACTCTGGACTTGGGCCCAATCTGCCCCCAGCTGACCCAGCTGTAAGTGGGTACCTGGGCCAAAGTGTCAGCAGCAGCTGGATGTGATGCTGTCTCCATCACTCCTTTGTGTACTTTCGGTTAGAAAGTCTGCTGAGCCCTATGTGCTGTGAAGCTCAGCTGGACCTTCATAATGGAATAAAGCCTCTTGGAATTTGCAGTCATTTTTTTTCTTTCCTCATTTTTACCAACTTATGCTACCAGTCCAAGGCTCACCTTCTTGTAAGGCCTATGAGGCCAAGTTAGGGTGCACAGGTCAGGCTTTTACTTGCAATAAGTAGGACCCTTTTGTATACAACTAAGCCCAATTACAATGTGTGCATAAAGTACCCGAGCCCATACCCTCTGCTGGTTATACTGGTGGAGTTCCTCTGTCTTCAGTAGCAGTGATGCTGGTTTTTGTACCAGCTGAGAACATGGCCCTGCAACATCAGCTACAACAAAATCCTTACCTACGCTTCAAAATCTGAAAGGCTGGTGAGAACTTTTACAAGCCAAAGTTTTTATTTGTTTCATAAACAGGTAAAATTATATTAATGTAAAACAGGTGAATGGACAAAAATAAAACACACAGCACAGAACACAACACTATAGAATATTGACATGTAGAAGTGCAAATCCCTCCCTCGCGCCCCCTATCCCCGAAACAGCTTGCTTTAAAAGCCTGTAACAGAGGCCCAGAATCTGGTTCAGCATAGAACATGATGTACAGATCACAGTATTGAATCAGAAAGGTAACAATGAAAGCAATCAGCTGTCTTAGAAAGTGGGAAATAAAAGGTTTTTTTTTTTTCTTTATAAAGAGGGCAGGAGAGGGGGGGAAAATCCATGGAAACAAACAAATTTTCACTCCAATATAAAAAAAGAAAAAGCAGGATTCTCAGTGAACACAAAATCTATAAAACTACCATTGATCTGTGTTAATTTTTTTTCCCATGTTTTTAAAAGTTGCTTTAAAAAGGATAAAAAGTGCACAGACACCCTTATAAGGCACAAACAGATCTTCTGTACAAATCATATCAGACTTTAAAAAAAATAGCAATACAAGTACTAACAATTAAATTCCTAGGAGGCCACCTTTTCTCCCCTGGAAAGCTCAGAAAGGCCTCTGGATCTCTGGTGGAAAATCCTTGTCAGACTGGAATAGGTAGGGTTACACGTCCACTAATGCTCATTTTACAATCCACTGCACAGCCACACTCTGGACATTAACTAGCTTAATTACCCTGAATGATTGAGCCCTCTGAGTCTCTGCTGGATGCTGCCCTTTTGGAAATCTGTCACAGCTGCTAGGCCAGAAATTAATCCTGTGCAATGTCTTATGTCCTGCAACCCCCTACCAAGCTGTGCCCTCCGCGGTGATTGGATTTCACACACATCACCTAAAACGAGCTATGTCAAACACGCTCCTGGGGGCCAGGACTGAGACACCGGGCTGATGGAATTAAGGGGTTGATTTTGGAGGCTAGGCCACTGGGGTTACAAGCAAAGGGGAAGTTTTGCCCCACTGTAACAGCTAACACAGGGAAGAGCACCCTCATTCCCCAGCTTTACCTGTGCAAGTTAAAAGGGGTTTCTGATATCTGGTAGTTGTGTATAAGGGTTTGTTCCTAGCGTTTTTAAGAACAGCTTAGACAAGCGCTTGCCTACAACGGCTTTTAGACATGGATGATCCTGCCTTGAGGAGGGGGTTGGAGTAGACGTGACCTCCTGAGATCCCTTCCAGTCCTACTTTTCTATGAAGTCTTAGCATTTCACATCATGGTAGCAGCAAACCAGAGTGATGCACTTAAAACAGACAGGGACAAATCTTCAGCTAGTGTAAACTGTTCTTCACAGCCTACATGAGGTCAGATCCCAAACCCATAAAATGTTCAGAGCTCCTAAAGATGCCCACTCTCCCCCTGCACCTCATAGCTGGTGCTCACTGGTAGATGGGTGGAGCAGGGGCTGTGCCTCATGTCTGAAAGGCCATGCTAGGGTTCACACGCGCTGGAAAAGAAAATCTGGGCTGGAAACTAACCAAAGGATTTAGAAGTGGTGGAAGGAGACAGCATGTGTGCTCTGATCTGCAGCTCCACTGGGTGTGAAGTTCTCCGGGAGGGATGGAGACTTCCCTTCTCGCACCGAGCACGGCCCTGACACCACGTCTGTCTCAGGAACTCTGAGCCGCTCCGGGCAGGGCCTCAAGCTGCTGGACGCTGTCACAGCTCAGCGGTGCTGGATCTCCAGATGAAGACCAGTCCTTCTTTCAGGAGCTGGAACTGGAGCCTTGTAGCTGGCTAATAGTTAAAGGACTCCTGTTTGCTTTGTTCAGCTGAGCATACAGCATGATGCAGCCATGTTGATCTGTATGTCATACACGGACAATTTTTTGGAAAACAAGGAGCTAATCTAGATATGCAGGGCCTTTGAGATCAGCTAATGCTTCAACTACTCATTGGTCTTCTCGGGCCTTTAATAACAGCTTTCAGATTCTCTGTGAAAAAAAAAACAAGTTTTCTTCTTGGCTCATGATGTCAGCTGCTGCAACAGCTGGACACAGAAACAGGGTGAAGTGGGATGGGGACACTGATTCCTCTGAAGTATTCTCATGACTTAATAAATGATCTCCATGCCAGGCTATGCAAGCATGCAACCAACAGCTTCCAAGTGCCACTTGGGCCTTTACCAACATAGCTAAACTGTGAAGGGATAAAGCTAATGCTTCCAGATTGGGATCAGTGAAAGGACAGCAACAAGGATGGAGGAGATGGTGAATCTCTGAAGAGATGGAGAAAGGGGTCCCAAAGCACAAACATAAATTACCCCCAAAGCCCTATGGCACAAGTGACTTCTGGTTTCCAGGCTTAGTTACACCCACCCCCAAAAAGCAAACGCTGCAAGCAAGGCCTGTAAATGGTCACCAAGCTGAGATCAGACATGCCTCATGTCCACAACCTATTCACTTTTCTAGGCAGAGTTGCTGGAGGAGCTAGGCGACTGGTCACATATGGATGACTAAGAGCACAGCAAGCCCTGTCATGGGCGCTGACTGAAGGACAGCAGAGGCGGGAAGTGCATGATCTGAAGCAGAAAATAGCGATCCAGGTTCGAGGGTTCAAAAACCTGAGTGGGGAGCACAAGACGGCAGAGGCCATTAGCCCCACTCACTCCTCTGCACTGTAATAGCCCATTGTGCACTTATGGCTGTGAAAGCACAATAAAATCTCTTTACTTTTTATGACTTAACATCGAATAATAGTTTCCAATGGTTATTGCAAGTAACGCGGAGAGAGACCTGTTAATTTCACCATGACACTTTCTCCTGTTGAGTAAATCAGGATTTCTGGTAAGACAGAAAGAATCTAAGCAGCTGTATATCTGGCTGATAAAGCCTCAGAGATGGGAGAATGCAAACTCTGAAGGGCAAAAAGGAAACTTTTTGGGTTTTTGAAATACAATAACGAGGCCTCAGTGCCGACCACTTCTCTCTGTCCAGCGAGAACACAGTCTCCTGGGGGCTTCCCCCCTCAGCTCCATGAGAAGGTCATTACTGCCACTGGGAGTAACAGCAGTGCTTGGCTAGTGGGCAGGCTACGAAGAAAGGATTCATAGAAAAGGCCTTATGTTAAGTGTGAAGCTGGATGCTGGACAGGTGTTAGATGGCTGCAGCTACAGCAGGCTTTACACAACCTAACTGTGTTACAGGGAGCATACAGCTTTCTCACCCTCACATGCAGACTCTTGGCTATCTACCCTGGATACCTGATCCAGGACTTTTCTTCAATCCTTTTCCCTTAAGCCAAGATGATAATGTACTCAAGTTGTCTGAGTGCATATCTGTCTGGCTCTTTCTTTCACAATCCAAGACCATGTGGTAACAGACAGTGCAGTTTAACAAGCTGCTTTGGAAAAATGCTATAACAACAAGCCATTTAATGTACTTACACTACTGACACAGCTGCTTTCCCTGCACAAAGATCCCAGAGGGGTTTTATTAATTCCTCCCTTTGCTGGTACCAAGGTGTAGCTGCAGCCAGTCTATTGCTGCTTTCCTGCCAGTACCCTCTGCCAAATCTTTAAGAAGATGCATTAGGGACTCCAAGGGCTTGGCACACCTGGTGCTAGGGTTATTCTTCTGCTAAGGTCAGTGACCAGATGGGAGTCCAGAACAGGGTAAATGAATGAGTACCTGATATTGCAACTGGCTTGTCCTGAAACAACCTCTAGCCCACACATACTTGTTTCCTTGGCTTGGGATTTAATATTTTTATCCTCGTGTAAAAAAAATAATTCAAATCCACCCTTAACTCATTGCTTGGGGCTGGTTATGACCGTTCCATCATGCTGCAGTGCCTGCTGGGGCATGTTCTGGGTACACAATAGCACACTAATCACAGTTGCAGCTTGAAAGCTTTGCACAAAACTAGGCACTCAGACCCAACTGCAACTAAATGGACTCTCCTCCTCACATATGCACCTTCCTCAACTGGAAAAACCATTGCACAGGAAACTTCTCTCTTTGGAGCTGAAACAGGTTCCCAACAATGATTCACTGCCTTAAGCCAAAGGACAAACACCTTCAAAGCCCTGCCTACTTGGAAGCCTTAGCTTCAGGCTGCATTTAGACTAGAGAGATCCTCAGCTCAGTAATATCCCTGATTTGTTCTACCAGTCATATATGGAAACACAGACAATGAGCCACTTGATAACAACTGACCAGCACGATAACCCATAAGCAGGGACGGAAAGGCATGGTTACTGCTAGCAGAGTTCTCCCTTCCTGCACTCCAAGCCGGGGTGAAGGGGTTAAGGGCGGTATATTTTAATAACATCCTTGATGACCCGTCGGCAGATTGGGCAGCAGGCGTTGAGTTGCTTCTTCAGTTTAAGACCACAGGTGTTGCAGAGGCACATGTGTCCGCAGGTGTAGATCACGGTGTCCACCTCATTGTCGAAGCAGACAGTGCACTCCCCATTCTTGCTGCTCAAGGGCTCCGGAGGAGGGAATACAGGAGAGAGAGGGGGGCTCAGAGGAGAGCTTGGAGCAGTCACTGCAAAGGAGGGGAGGACAGAAGAATGGCATTCAGTAACAAGATTCAATAACAAGATTCTCATTGTGTTCCAGCCACGCACATCCATAGTCATTTCCTAAGTGTGTTTCTCTCAACCTCTAAAACCTACTCACAGTGCATGTTAAAAATCAGACTTGGATTTACACATCTGGTTAGCAGCAGGGTGTGCTGATGCATGCAGGGCCTTGCAGTTACTTTTAACAGCTGCATACTGTGCCTGCCCTGCGCATCCCCTGGGAACCAAGTGTTAAAGTCATGCACAGGTGCTGGGCCCCAGATCTCTCAGAAGGTCTCACTCTCTAAAAGGAAACCTGCCTGGAGTTTGTTCTTAGGCACCAACGAGCCATGGCATAATGGCACTTCTGGGATGGAAATGCAGCAGTGTACTTGGAGCTGTGAGTACTTGCCAGTTATATTAGTGGAAGAGAAATTCAAGAAAACCTGCCTAAGATGAAAACGACAGCACTTTCCAAATGCTGCCCACAAGTGCTAAAGTGCTATGTACCTGGACTGGTCCTCACAGCAAGCCTGGAGCTTAAATGGTTTATCTAAGGCTGCAGAGCACATATTGGAAGTGCTGGAATTAGGAGTTGGAGCCAGGAAGCTCTGGTTACCATTAAACAAACTGCCACTGTAACACACGCTACTGCTATATTGTACAGATTCTCTTTGGGTGACAATACGGGATGCAATATGGATTTTACTCAGTAGTACATAGGGGTGCAGTGATAAAGATTTTCTTAGCCAATACCAATAGCCAATTATTAGCTATATCAGCCAATACTGATCCGATAGCCGATTTACAGGAATGCAGCCTGGCAGCTTGGACAGCAGTGTCCTGCTGGCAAGTCTGTTGGGGGGAAGGGGTGTGGGGGAGGGAAGGGGTATGCAGAGGCCAAATGGAGGCCCCCACAATGAGGGCAACAGTGAGGCAGGGGCAGATGCTGCCCAGCCGGAGCTGCGGGCAGCTCGTCCAGGGGCACCAGGAAGGGGAGTGGCTCACCACTGCTGTATACACTTGGCCCAGGAGGCATAGGGGGAGCATGTGACTCCCAATTTGTGCATGGGGCAGAGGCAGGCTACCCACTGCAGGCTCAGGACCAGGGGCTGGGCCAGCCTCTTCCGAGCAGGGAGCCTGGGCTAGGCCTGTTCTTGGGGTGCAGCGGGCTCAGCAGCACAAGGCAGGTGGCAAAGGCACTGGGAGCAGCAGCTGCAGAGGGGGCTATAGGGAATTTTGGGGTGGCTATAGCCCCCCAACCCCTCCTAGTGCTGTCCCTGTTCAGGGCATCAGGGCTCCGGAGGGAAAGCCAGCAGAACGCAGTACCCTGGGCAGAGGTGGCACTAGGGAAGGCTTGGGGCCCCAAAATTCCCTGTAATCCCCGCATAGCCACCCCTCCCAGAGCCACCACCCACCCACCCTGCACATCTGAGCCCACTTTACCTTGCCCCCACCTGCCCCGAGTGCAGCCCTGGCCCAGCCCCCTGTTGGGAAAAGGCTGGCGCAGCCCCTTGCCCCAAGCCGGCAGTGGGCAGCTCTAAGCTCTCCACACTCACACTGCACACAAATCTGGGGGGCATATGCCCCCCGTGGCTCCAACAACGGTGCACACAGCGGCAGGAAGCCACCCTACCTCCCCAACCCACAGTGCCCCCTAGATGAGCTGCCTGTGGCTCCATCCCACTCCTGGCCCTGGGGTCCCATGCCTCTGTCCCAGCCCCATTCCCTTCCTCACTGTGGGGGGGGTCTCAGTCTGTCCCCCCCATGCTCCTTCCCTTCTCTGCATTCATTTCCCCCCACAGACTTACCAGCTAGGTGCTACTCTCCAAGCTGCTGGGCTACATTCCTGGCTGTGCGCATGCTGCAGCTACATACATCCATGCAGCATTTATTGGTGACATTATCGGCTAAAACATGCTAACTGTCAATAATGTTAATTTTCCTGTTATCAGTGCTGATTTGATATGCAACCAATATGTCCATGCACCTCTAATAATAAATAATCTCTGCTGTAAGGAGCAAATGCATGACCTGTCCACCCAGGCTGAATGGCCACCATAGTGACCATTACAGCATTTGGTGACAGAGAAGCCAGTCTGCATTGGCAAATGGCTACCCTGGAACTAAAGGGCAATTTTATACATGCTCCAGAGGTGCACTAATTAAAGCACTGCAGAGTCTCATGTATTAGTGTTCAGTGAGCCTTAGTTAAAGTGCCCCACCACCATTCTGAAGTGCGGGGACACTGATACATGAGATGCCAGAAGCTGGCTGGAGTGGTGGTAATTACCACTCTCTAGCAGACTTCATTAATGGAGCCTGCTCCGATGCACTGTAATTACAGCACACCAAAGCAGCCCCACAGCACATATACAAGCACCCAAATTGACTGCAAGAGTGAACCTACACCCAGTACACAGGTGTAACTGACACCCGTTTACAGGTAATATTATCCAAGTGGAGGGACTTAACTTTGGTGTAAGGCTGTGCTTTATGTGTCTGCTCCACCTTGAGTGAAGGCAGTTCATTCAACAGTAAATGTGTCATGTGCCTGCTCCTTTAGGGTTTTGCATTCTCCTCTATTAATCAGTAGTCACCTACTACCACTAATGCATAATGCAGCAGTAAACAGCCTTGGGCCATCCAGACTCCCACCCACTCAGAGTAAAAGTCTCAGACAACAGGTGATTCTCAAGGTAGGCAAGACAGCCTCCTGGCTGTTTCTTGACTAGTGTGGTACACCCTTACCTAGCGATGACTCCGAAGCAGATGATGACCTGTTCACACTGAAGGCTATATCTGAGTCACTGTCATACTGTGAGCCTCCAGGGGATCCTGAGGGAGAGACAGTCACAGGGCTGGACTGCACAGTGCCTATAAGTTCATAAGAATTCAGTCAGCCACAGAGACAATGGACATCTAGACATCAATGCCAAGTTCCCTGAACAGGATTCAAAACTTCTCAGCAATGACAGTGCTTTCTTCAAAACTGGCTACATCGCACATCTCTCTTTGTAAATGAGCTTCAGCCCGTGAGTTCACTCTCGTTGCTTAGCAATTTTAATTTATTTAAAGATATGGCACTGGAAGAAACAAATGAGACACTGAATCCAGTTCCCTACTATCTCAGGCAGCCACGTGTGCTAAAATTCCTATGCAATATTTAAGTCCATTTAAGGTCTTCTCTTTTCTCTCCTCTGGGCATAGTGCTTGCTCCCAGTGTGCTTGGCCACTTTGCCATAATCCCAGTTGACCAAGGAACAAGCTGTCTCTGAGATGGGCTTTCTTTTCAAGCAAGACACAAAACAGTGAGAGGATTATAGCAACCTAATAATCTCCTTCCAGAATCACCACTGCTGCTTATTGGCAAAAGGCACGTGGCAGGGACACCAAAGCCACATTTTCGGAAGAAAGAGTAAGTGAGCAGCACTGACCATTAAGCAAAGAGCCTTGCTTTAAATTGAGTTGACCAGAAAGTCACCAAGAGCAGAGAGGCAAATTCAGAGGCCCTTTTCTGACAGTATCCTTCTCTAGGAAAAACTGCACTAATTCAGCAGCCATGGTTTAAAGTGTGGCATCAGGTTATACGGTTACTGCAATGTGGGAGAAACTGCTGAATAGCAGCATGATGTCCACAAAATTATTTTTATTTTTATTTCCTTAAGTAATTTATTAAAAGGGAAAAAACCATCTTTGCTGTAACATAAATACAGGTCAAACAATCTCAATCGTGAGCTTACACGTGAAGCACATGCCAATGTTGCACGCGTTGTTTCTCCTTTCATTCATAACAAGGACCCATCCTATTACATGCTTCACAGAGCCGAGTGCTTTCACTAGGGCTAGACAATAACCTGCTTGCTTACATTCAAGAAGTTCTTTGCTTTATTCTTCTTGCTTTACTTATTCAAGAAATTCTATTGACACCTACGTCAGCAACATAGGCCATGAGACTGCAGCCTGACCCCAAGTATCTAACAAATCAAGAACAGTCCTTTGTATTATTTTTCAGGCTGTACTTACCCAATATCTTGAGCTGGTTGATTACACCATGGATTGTGAAAAACATCCAGAGGGATTGTGAAGTGTCTACGCACATCAGCATCCCTCGGCTGACTCCATTCATCCCATGGTGCACTTCTCCATTTGGCAAAACCATGAAACTGAGGACATCACCGCTGCTGAGGACTGGGAACGCTTGGTAAACCACCCAGTACTCCTTGCGGTCCAAGAGAAAGTCTGGATCTGCCGGGAGCTCGTTTGTCCGTAAAGTACCTGGATCACATGAAGTGATGCCAAATGAGAAAGCCCCATAATATGGCATCCCTAAGTGTCCCACTTCCACGAAGAGGCTTTCACCAATGTGCAAAGGCCGGTCAGAAAACACCAGGGTCCTATTGCTTTCCTGCCAGTTGGTGCATGCTACCATCCGGTCCTGAGAAAATGTGATGTCAGGCCCACGGGTGGGGTGGAAACGGATATCTGTATCCAAGAAGGTAGGTACACCCTGGGCACGTTGCCGTCTGTTCGGGCAACAGGGGATTATGTGATTATCTGTCGAGAGCCCTGGTACCCGGCTCAAGTTCAGATTTGCAATTTTGGCCACCACTTGGTTATTCTCCAGTTCATTGTTGTTGAAATTGGCTGAATCGTGGTTGCTCTGCGGAAGGCAAGTGCTGAGTCGTGCGCTACTGAGACGGGTGGAGGTCATGGTCTCTGCAAACAAGCTATCTGTGAGACAATCACAATGAAAAGCTCCATTAGATTCAAGTTCAAACTGTACTTTCACCAAGTAGATGCTTCTTCTTTTAGTTTCCCCTGTGGTGTCTGAAGCTAACTCTCAGACTCAGTTCTGCACACTGATCATGAATAGGAAAACCAGATCGCATTCAGTCTTTTTTTTTTTTTAGTAGTAGTACCAACATGTTGGAGTAGGGTTGGACTGGTGTGGCCATGATGGTCCAGGAAATGTATGACAGGCAAGGGTGTTCTGTGCGATCTTTTATTGGATGAACTGTATAGTTGGGACAGCTGTTGGACGAGATTTTAGGAATCAAGGGTGTTTATACATGTGCTCCAGGAACGTGTGTATGGGGGGATGGGGAGGACTATAATTAGGGCAGCTCTAAGAGCCGCTCTAATTAAAGCACTCAGAGTGTCACATGGATCAGTGTCCCCACGCTGAAAAATGGCAGTGGGGGCACTTTAACTAAAGCTTGTAAAATGGGCTTTAGTTATACCACCCCTGCCACCACTTTTTAGTGCAGGGACATTGATACATGTGACACTGAAGTCTGCAGAAGTGCGGTAATCACCATGCTTTAACAGACTCAATCGAGCGTGCTCCCACATGCTGTAATCACTTGCTGCACACATATAGGCACCCCCGCCCCCTTCCTCAGATGCCCAGAAGCTTATCCAATGACTATCCCAACTATACAACTGACCCAGCCAAAGACAGCACAAAAAATCCTCACCTCATCAACAGTCACCATCAGCCAGAGAAATGAAACATCAGCTGCATGGTTGCATCCTTGGGTTATCGGAAGAGCAGCAAGTGTTATAAATCTTACTAATTTAAGCAGAAAGTGCTTGCACTGGTAGAAACAGAGAAAAATGCAAAACCCAACAAAACAGATACTCAGCTTTGATATGAAAGGCTTTGAACTGACTCTATTAACTAGGTTTCTCCAATTCTATCTGCTTTAGACAGACATTTCTCAATGTCCTGCCTGTAAATATAATGCAAACAAGGATGATGGCAAAGGAAGCATCTAGATGCATCTAGAATATATTAATTTTACTATCCATTTCCTTGTAACTGATATACACATGTGTATTAAAAGGATCTTTTTATAAGTCTCTTAAAATTGACATATATGAGCAAGCAACAATTTTCTCAGGAAAGTCCTTCACACTTACTAATGTTTTAACAAGACAACTACCTATAATTGATAGCCCATGATTATTAAACGAAGCACCCAGACTGCATGCGAAGTTGATAAGCTAAGTACATTCCTATGAAGTACTGGCAATGAAAGCTACTTGCTACATTTAGCAAAAAGTGGAGGAATGATTTGGGCAGCCACAGATAGTCAAGACTTAGACTCAAAATTAGCTCTGCACCTCAGTCCAATGTTAGTCTCTATTGCCCATGTGATTCTTAAGCAATTATATTAAACTCCAGACTAAATCTGACGCAGAAGGAATCCTGAGAGCATGAGCAAAGCAGATTTTAACTCGTTCTCCAAGATGGAGAAGGGGGAAGCAGCAACCTCAGCACTGTTTTTTTACTTAAGAGGATCCCACTGGGCTTTTACCAAAGAAGGCAAAACCATGAACCAGTTCAGTGGTTGAAAAGGACAGGATGCCTCATCTTAGATGGATGATTTCTTTGAGTACCCAAATAAGAAAAGCCTCAAGCGTAATCTTAATGACTTGGACCAGCTGCTTCTAAAAGGGACAGGGAATCTGGTGATAAGTAGCACTCCGATACAGAGTGAAGGACACTTCACAGTTTCAGGATACCAATAGTGGCAGATGTAGCTCATGGAGGGCCTGCAGTTGCTTCTATATTTGGGCGATTTTCCCAGCTCTCCCCTATTCTGGTGTTTTCAAAGGTAAAGCCAATAAAATTAGTAGCTCTGGTTAAAAAAGGCCCAAAGAATAAAAACAAGGGGACACAGAGCGCTGGAAGACAAGCTGACAAGCAGAACTGAGATAAAGCTTTCCTAAATTCTCCCTTTGGCATCTGACACCAAACATAGAGCAACTTTTCATAATGGGAAGAATTAAGCACAATACCACGTGTAGGACAATCACAGCCTTTCACCATGTTAGTAGTGGTCATACATTATAAACAGCACCCTATGTTCTACAGCACTAGTAATCCAAGGATCAAAAAACACACTGAATTTAACCTCCAAGCCCACTCCAACACTGTTATTCCTTTTCTGTAAAAGAGGAAACTAAGGCACAGAGAAGTTGTCTGAAGTACTGGACAGCAATAACTCCACATGAAGTCAATGGGAGCTGCATATGCTCAGCACTTTGGAAAGAAGGCTGTCCATCATCACCCATTGGGAGCGGATGCTGGAATTGGGAATAGAACTAAGCACCTGACTGGCAAAGGCACTGTGTGGCTCTATGTGCTTATACCAGAGCAAGGCAGAATCGGTCAAGAATGTGCAGCGTTAGAAAAAGAAAGGGTTTTGCTAGTGCTCGTTCTGGTTAGGAATACAATATTGCCCAATATATTTGAAATTCTTTCACTATTGTCAATGGCATTTGATTGGATAGTAGCTACAATTAAGGGATGAGCTAATGCTAATGCTTAACGATGTGTCTGATGCCAATAGAGCATGCAGTACCACTATACAAAGTACTATTTTCCTGTTAGTATTATTTGCTGTACGATAACCAGTCTCCAACAGACAGCGATCTCCCTCCACGATGCATCTCTCATAAACTAATTGCTTCAGCCAAACATAAGGATGCATTTTGGTGTCTATTCAATACAAAGTTGTTGACACTTTCTTAGAAGAAAAGTAGCCATGGCTTTTAGGCCTAAATATGGCAATCTGCAGGGCAGGATCATGGCAGGCAAAGGACATTTTATAAGCATGTTAAGTGGATTCCAATATCACTGCATACTTGTTTGAAACACACTCTGCCCCCAGTTTGCTTAAATCTCAAGTGCTTAAACATCAGAGGTAGTTTAGGAGTGATGCTGTAGCACGATGATCCAGAAATATTGAGAAGCAAAGATTTCTTAGGATGGTATCTTTTACTGGATGAACTATGCACTTGGGATAAAGTTAGACAAGTTTTTGAATGCAAGACACCAGATGCAAACTTCTAAGGAGGCTTGTTTAATATTCTAATTGAAACTAATTCATCTTCTTTTGCAGTCACAGCAACTGGAAGGAGAAAACCTTCACACAGTCTTCCTTCCAAAACAAATCTGCAGTCACAGCTGAATTCAGTGACTCGGTAAAGCTCAACTTTTCAGTAATGTAAGTCGGGGGAGGGATGCAAAGCCCCTACTGCAGATAGGCCAGAAGCAGCTGGGAAACACATGAGCATTAGGTTAATGTTCTCAGAACACTTCAACTAGCAGATTACATCATCCGGTATCAACATCCAGTGCTTTGTAAACATATGGGAATGTCCCTGTTTGTAAGGGCAAAGATAAGTCAGCTCTGGCTTGCGAGCAAAGCCTGTTGAATTGTAAATCTAGGTGAGCTTACTGAACCAAACAATCACCTGTAGCACAGAAGGATGAGAGGATAAATCAAAAGCAACATGACCTTAACTCTCTTTTCTAAAGAGAATCATTTAAAAGGGGAGTGGAGTAACCCAAAGCTTAGAAAGGTTTCCAAACTCTTGAGTATGACGACACTGCTGTCCCCTTCCTGATAAGCTTGGAAGCTGGATTCTCTCGCGCCTAGGTGCTGTACTTTCTAAAAAACTCTTGATAGTGCAGGAATGTACCGTGAGAGGCTCTAAGTGGCCCTCAGAGGAGATAAAAGATACAAACTGCAGTTTCAGACCAGGGGCTGGGAAAAGGGAACAGGACACACTGGGAGGCTGTCATAGCGCTTCACTGTACAGATGGCAACTGGAGGGCTGAAACATGAACAGAGGAAGCCTGATTCAATTGACATGGTCTCTTCACTCCCCAAGACACACTACTCTAAAGGCAGCATCCTACTTCACACAGGTACAGTGAAGCAGCTAGGTGCGCTACAAGACATGGCACACCAGGCTTGATGGACTAGTCCCATCCAGCAGGAGGGATAATGGATTTGCGTGCCTTTAAAATGAAAACTCAACTTGCAATGTTGACACCTAGCATCCTGCCTGGTTCAGTATCGGTGAGCACGAACTTAAAACAGAATTAGGAACAGAATGAAATGATACAATCACATTTCAGAAGGAAATGCCATCTTGGTCCTAAATGATTAAAGATCTTGAATGAAAGTTATATTCAATACACCTTCATTATAAAGAATCCCCATGGGATCAGGAGAAAAGTTTATTCAAAGAGGAAGTTTGGTATACTACGGTTAATCAGTTTACTACATCATAGTAATGCAGCAGATGATGGGTTTCAGTTCAGTTTCAGAGTAGGGGTTTGTTATAAACGGGGTGCATTATAATGAAGTTATATTGAACTGACTTTCAATTCAAGCATTTACTAGGAAACACAAAATGCCATTCATATGCATTACAAGGGTCTGTACTTCATAAACAAAGTTTGTGTGGGCTTCCTTTCCCTGGTGTTATGCAAGTCGGACATAAGATAATAAAGGCCCTATCTGGCCTAACAATCCATGGATCTATGAAGTCTATGAATGATGAGGTGAAGTTGGAAAATTCAGACTGAATTTGGAGGTACAGGGCAAGGAGTTACAGAATGACCCATGGCATCTTTCTTGATGTCAGTTCATTTCTCAAGGAGTAGTAGAAGCTTGATTACTTGAGATGTGTAGAACTAGACTGGTAAGAGCCCCCAAACCTGCAGGGGTTATACTACTCTAGACCAGGTGTAGTCTACTGTATTACACCCATCACTGCCTTCTCCAGACCAGAACTCCCTGTGTCCCTTCAGCTACCAATAGGGAAATGGCTATTCTGAAATGCGTAACAAGAGACAAATGATTATGCATTTTTAAGTCTAGTCTTGGGACACTGAGCAGAGCTAGGATCCTCCCTGATCTGGCAGCTGACTTCAGAGGAAGAGAAATCTATAGGCCCAAAACCATGGAGCAAATGTAAGCAGATATATACCCACCTAGTATTTGCACCTCATGGGTAATTCCATAGACATCTATGAGTGCCCAGAGAGGCCCAGAGACTTTAATGCCACAGTGAAACAATATAGGCTCCTCGTTGTTGACACTGTAGAAGACTCTCCCATGACGGTCAACCCAGAAAGCCAAGATGTTGTCCCTCACTGCAAACCTCTCTGGCAAAGCTTTAGCCCAATATCCAGGTCGGGTCACCAGGTCTGGGCAGGCATACTTTGGTATCTCATCAGAGCTCATCTGTGATGGGTCATGAATAGTGAAGCCGAAGCGCAGTGCGCCGCTCCACCCATGGTGCACGGCCACCAGCTTGAGCCGCACTTTCTCATAGAGATGGATGGGCCGGTTGGTGAAAGTGACCCCATTGCAGAAGCTATTCCTCCGGGTGGCCTTGCGGGAGTGGGCATCCAGACGGACATTCTTGCCTTTGGCTTGGGAATGGAAACGTGGTGGCTCTGTGATGGCAAAAAATGAGCGCCTCTCATGGCTACTGTTGGGCAAGGTGTAGTAAGATCTGTTGGACACAGAACGAGTCTGGTGACCAGTGTCTGCAAAAGAAGATAGTAACAGCAATGTTAAAATGCGTTTAACCTAAGCAGTTTATGTTCATTGTGCTTATGAAACTAAGCGAGGAATATTCTACTCGTGATAAAATGGAGCACAGAGGAGCAAATGTGATTTTCATATAATAAAAAACAAAACGTGGCATTTTTACCAGTGCTTCATGTTTAAGGTTCTCAAAACCCTTTACAAGCAACAACTGGGGGTTTTCAGCCTCACAGCATATCATTTCCCACAGAACTATCACCACCCACATGTCGCAAATCAGTACATGGAGACCATTTATGGACAGCATTAAGGCAACAGGAGTTTTAACACTGATTTCAGCAAAAGCAGAGAGATGAAAGGTAATCATGTGAGTCTGTGGGAGAGGTGGAAACAGGCTGCATCTTTCCTGCCATAAGTTTTTTGGACCAGGAACTGCCTTTTTGTTCTGCGTATGTACAACATAGCCACATGGGGTCATAGGCCTTGACAGGTCCTTTGGCACTGCCACAGTTCAAACTAATTAATAAAACTTCACTACAACATTTTCCATTCTTTCTGTCATGCCCCTTTACTGTACCAAATATTCCAGGCACCTTTTTAAATACAGAAGGTGAGATGCAAAAGGGAATGGAAAGAAAAATGCTTGCATGTTCAATGAAAAAGTATTAAATATAAAAGCTTCACACAAACACAATCAACTTGAAATATTTTCCTATACATATATAAAGCTTAAAAATATTGTGGATTTTCCCTCAAGCTGTTTCCTCACTGTTTAGATTCTACCGCTTTTCCTCATGACCGGAAGAGTGTCATGGAAATATTCACTCATTGCCTTTGTTTTCCAAAGGACACCAGAAGATGTTAAAAACTCAGTTTGGGAGATCTGCAAACACAACACCTCTGCACAAGTGAAAACATGACAGGCAGGGTCTTGACACCTTGGGAGTCTCCCTCCCATTGTGAATAACCACTCTTTGTGCACAGTAACTGGAGGGTAGTTGGGGGTAGCAGACAGGAACTGGCCTTCTGGGTGCAAAAAAGGGGGAATGGTAAAGAGGAAGAAAACAGGATAACAAATCAAAGTGAGAAACAATGGTTGTACAAAGACTTAAAGACCCCATTGTTGCTAGAGATGTCTCTATAGGACATCTAATTCTCAAAAAAGGATTGAGGCAAAAGACACCACTACACAAAGGTGGGGCGTTTTGGTTTTTTTTGGCTTAAGGCTGAATTACTTCCGAGTTCCAAATCCACTGAGCCAAGCTCGACAGTGCAAGTCTGTGCGGTTCTACCACCGGGCAAGTATCCTCCCTCCCAGACCCATCAGTCTGGGACTTCAGATACTCCCCAAATCCATGGCAGGCATCCTACATGCAGGCCCCAGCCTAAAGGCACTGGGAGTTCAGATGCCGCCTAGTCAAAAGGCCGAGGGAGCAAGCCAGGGTACAAACACCCCCACTACCACAAAATTCTTTAGTCAAGTATTAGAGAAATTCACAGGGGTCAGCCTGCCTGCCCGAAGTGCAATGGACAGGCCTCATCCTGGGAAAACCCATTGATTGTGGTATCTCCCCTGCCAGGTAAGGTTCCTTTTCCCTTTTTCTCACTAGTACATGTGGCAGTCACTGCTCTGAACCCGCAAATACTCGGCATTGGTCACACTGCTAGGAATTCAGGGCCACGCCTACCCCAGCAATGTCAAAGGAAATTTTACCATTAATGTCAGTGGGACTCACACGGCCATCTGTGAAATCAGGAGGAAAGAATGCTACATTTTGTCTAAAATCCATTAAACATGCTATAGTGCCTCGGCACACTTGATCTGCAACCTGCTATTAGTTGTGTCTGTTGGTGCATGCTGCATACACCTTCAGCAGTGCCACACTTAAAAGCTTTTCATCTGCATACATTAACTGAAATTTTCTTCTATTTCCAGTTAGGTCAGACCCTGCCATGCTTATTCAGGCAATGCTTCACATGGAATTGTGCTTGTTTAAAGGACTGATCCTATTGTCCTTAAGTATTTTAAGTAGCGCTCCCAAGAAAGACCTTTTTTATTTCCTCCTCAAAAAAAGACCAAATATAGAAGATAGCTGCTTTAGGCACTGCTCCAGTGGTTTTAACCTGGGTGGTACTGCATGCATTCAGCAGCAACTATTGTAAATTATTGTGCAGCGGAGAGAATGTGGTTTTGGTTTCTTAGCAGGGAAAAAGGGCACCTGATATAATGAGCATTGGCCAATGTGTAAAAATGCAGTTGCGGACACAGGCCAGACAACTTTAACATTCTTACTCATGAGCTGTACTTGGACATCTACCATCTTTAAAATACATTTGGGACATAGATTCGCTGCAACCAAACCCAAGTGATACCACCCACCTTGAGACTGGCAAAAATATTTCCAAACTAGTATTAAATAGCCAGGGCTTAACTATATAAGAAAACAGCCTTGGATAGCAGCTATTCAGCAACAGTTACTGTACCCTAGTTACCCATGTGGACATACTTGTCTGTACTCAATGTTCTAGTTCACTTTGAAAGCCACAGAACAGCACCCGCTCTGCAGAATAAGACTGTGTGCCCAGGGAGACTGTATAAAGTAGCTATTTCACTGTAAAATCATATCCTAACTTATTTTGCAACAGCTTCCATGTACAGATAAGCTCTATGTCTATAATCCCCTAAATCTATATTTTCTAAAATGATAAAAAAAAATAGAATCTAATTGAAATACAATACACCACCCTCAATTTTGGTTCACTCAGGGACTCAATTTAGTTTCACTCTTCTCCCACTCCAATCCCCTGCCCCATTCCCAGCCTGTGGTGTAATTGCTAGTATCAGCTTTCCTAGTGCACCAGTGAAGAAGGTAGAACGTATTCAAAGACTGAGAATGAGGACAACCAGTTTTGAGATTTATCCTCCCATGGCATTTTCTTCACATGTACTTATCGCACAACTTTTAAAAGCAGCAACAGAACGACAGGGGAGTGGCTGCTACATCAGTGCAAAGGACGGAAAAGCAATTACAGAGCCATCCACTTCAAATGCTTCTTTCATTGAAGCCTGCCAAAGAGGAACCATAGGCCATGGGTTGGGTTTCTTTTTTATTTTATTTTATTTTTAAAAAACAGGAAAGCATATTGTGAGTACACAATAGGAAACCCTCTAGAAGGAAACAAATGGATCATTTTTAATGCTGTCTTCTCTTAACATGAACACCTGTCAGCTACCATTTTGAATGAAACGCTTTCCCCCGAGCCAAAAGAGGCACAGCTTACACAACAAAAAGGCTGCAGCTGTTGCTCTTGGTTGTGGTTTCAGGTTTTGCAAGGGGTCTTGGAATATTCAACAGAACAATGTGAATCCTAATCACTCTTGTTCGTTAATCAGTCCTTTTCCCTTCCTCAATTTCTATTAATTTTTTTAGAACACAGGAAAGCCTTCCCCTCTTTTTATACTTCATTTCAAACATCATCAAAGGAGTCGAAGGCTGGGTAGAGATGCACCTTATAGACCAACTAAATCAGACATGCACAAGATTTCATGAGCCTGAGCTCACTTCATCAGCTGCTATGAAAGGACATGCACAGAACAGTCATGCCCTTTCACAAGTCATGTCCTTTGACAGCATCGGATGAAGTGAGCTTGGGCTCATAAAAGCTTATGGATCTCTGATTTAGTCTATAAGGTGCTCCTCTTCCCTGCCTTCCGACTGACTTCAGACTAACACAGCTCACTATCTGTCTGCTCACATCAGTAGAACCACAGAGGATGGAAAGCCATCAATGTTTGTAATTACTTTATAGGCCCTTGTAGTTCTGTGCACCACCCTTATTGAAGCTTTTGAAGTTGTACTCTAAACTAAAAATGTTATTCTAAGAACGACAAGCGATACTCCAATGCGCAGCACACTAGCTTAAGATACCAGAGAGCCACGTTCCTTGTACCATCCCAGATTCCTGGGTGACTTTGTGCCTGAGATCCCCATCAGTACAATGAGGACTGTAGCCCCTGCCCTGCCTCATAGCATGTTGTGAGGCTAAATGCATTAGACAGAGATACTACAGTGGAAAGGCCATATGCTGTTCTGAAATCTTTTTTCCCCTCCAAAAGAACCAAGTAAGTTGCACTCTTTTTTATGTGCAGGGTCAACCTATACTCAGGCCCCTGCTACACCTGATGTTTGTACCTACAGTATTTTTGTGCATGCAGTAATAATACTAAACCAGAAATCTTTTGGGTACAGTTTTATTTTCATATTTTTAGTGCAGTTGACCCTTTGGGAACCTTTCCTTGGCCATCTGAATCCCCTGTAGGATCTTCTAAGGATACTAGCAATTCAAAGTGTTAATTTTAGTTATCAACAAACATTCAGGGGGAAAAAAGCTGTTCCTCCTCAAAATAATCCTGCAAATGAGAGGACATCATATTTGCAGGGCTGATTGAAAATCAGAACAATATGGTAGGTGCCTAAGTGAGATTATGCAAAGGGGCCATAAAACCCACCCTGCCTTATCTTAGTATAATCATCCTACTTCTTTGTTCCCTTACCAAAATAACACTTCTATTTATCTCCTCCACCTCAGAAGGTTTAAGTTAGTACAGAGGGCTTTACAGCACTGGGTAATAAACTTGGGAAATCAAAGAAAGGGCTGGACTTGCAAGACTTTTTCAGCAAAGAATCCGCAGTGAAATTATAGAAGAAGAAATAGCACCGAATTTAGTATTTCCATGCACCCATTTTGTAGCAATAGATATGCTGCACTACTATAAAATTAAACATCTAACAGAGAACCACATTCCCTACAGCAAGTCACTCTGTTCTCCTACCACATATGAAACTTCACCTTGTTTCAAAGGCTGATGAATTTATGTCTTAGGTTATGTCGACCTTTGGAGAGGTATTTTAAATTGGCATGCATTCTGCACTTCAAAAAGGTACTGCAGACAGATGCTGGGAAGTTTCTGCACGTTCCTCAAGCTTTGGGTCCTAAAAAGCAAACCTTTTTAGCTTAAGCAGATCACCGAGGATTTCTAGGGCACTGTAACCCCATCTTCCGCATCACCAAGAAATGCTTGAGAACTTTGTCAAATACCATTGCTGTCCAAAACACAAGTCAAGAAAAAAACATCCAGTTGGAGGGTGGCCTAGCCTGATGAGTTGCTGCTGGGCTGATGCCTCAAGACCCAATTCTCTCATCCTTTGCACAGGTGCTGTAATTCATGCTTCATACTGCAGAAATGAGGGAGAAGTGAACCAGAAGATCACAATTACCCCCCAAGTCCAAGGTTGTCACTGAGTGGGAGCAACAAAGGCTGCTGCAGTGAGAGACGGTATGCAAGGCATTGTGTATTATTTATATTGCAGCAGCCTCAAAATGTTCCCAGTCATAGATCAGAATCCTGCTGGGGTAGGCACTGAACAAAACAGGGCAAAAAAGATGGTCTCTGCTCAAGAAGTTTAGCTGATGAATGTCCAAATACCTTTATCCACATAAGCAGCATATCGATCACCTGCAGGTTTGTATCACTAGCAGGGATCTACTACAGAAGCATGTACGGCATACAGCAAATACACAAAGGGTGTAGATGGGTAATTAAGAACAATGTCCAATGGGGTAAGTGAGGGTAAAGGGACTAATAGGTCCTTGTGAACATGGAGTTTGGTCTTCCTATTGTTTTCAGAGAAGGAATCCCAAGGTGGGATGCAGTATGCCACCCAAGTCAAAGGGAACCACACTATCTTTATTGCTGCAGGAGCGTTTATCAGAAAAAGTCCTAGCATTTCTATTATGGTAGGCAATTAGACAGATGCTGTTGCAACCCTGTTTAATATTAAACAAAGCTTCCAAAGAGCACGGGCCAATTTATTATGCAGGAATGCTGGGACAACATGATAATGTTTAACGTACCTCTTGAAAATTAACTAGCTTGTAGGAACTGTCCTCATTATCCATATGGCTAAACCCACACTCCTGGCATATTACTGCAGGCCAATGAAAACAGTGTCATTATCACTGAACAGTTGCTACACAAGAACATCTAGTAGTGCTACAACCACCCGCACCTTGTAACTTATCTTAGGACAAAAGGAAAGAGCTATATTGTTACAATTATAATCAAGCAGTAGCATTCTGTTTAAATGTTTATTTAATCTTTAGACTATGATGATAATTTTCAGAAGAGATAAGATACGTAATAATTCTTTTAATGCACTGTTTAAAATAAAAGAAACATATCAAGTGGGTCCCTGGAGAAGGGTACACATTCAGCACACGTGCTTAAGCTAAAATTATCTGGTTAACCACCAAGTTCAATATTAGAGGCCTAGGTAAAAGTGGTCTCATTTCCTAGGTGCTGATGATCTACAGCAGCATGGCCCAACCTACTGGGAAGTGTGCCACAAATTAGCCCTGCACCCTTCCCAAATGCCACTGTTATTTCCTTCCCCTGCCTGATCCACTGCTCTGTTTCTGCTTCTTCCCCAACCTGCTGCTGTGCTGCCTGCTTCCTCTCCAATCTCCTGCATGCCACACAGGCTAGGGACAGACATTACACATACATTGGTTTAAGTGATCAAAATTTGGTTTAAACCTGTAACAGAACAGACATTCAGTGCACATAAAACAGGCTGAAAGTGGCTGAAACTAGTTTGAGATAAACCTGGTTGAATGTAGCATCAGACTTAACTGATTTGGCTCAAACTGGTTTATGCAATGTCTGTCCCAGACCCCTCGCTGGTTTAAGTTAAATCAGAGACCCCCAGCATCCCAGCATGCTCTCTGGGCTGGGCTCTGCCCCAGAGACCTGGGCTGGCCCCTCCCCTCTGCTCTCTAGCTGGAGCAGGGGCGGGGCATGGCCAGGCGCTGGCCTGCCATGACCCCTGAGGCAAATTCCTCCCTCTGTCCCCTCTCCTCTCGCTGGCAGATCCTGCAGACCACAGCTGGGGTTTGCCAGCTGCACCTCCACCATCCTGCAGCCAGGCAGAGATGGAGTTAATGCCTCCTTCTGTCCAGCTGGCCTGCAGCCAGGGCGAGGATTAATTCCACTGTGGTCCTGGAGCAGGGGAGAGGCAAGCGAGTTCCCTGTGTGCAGATCCAAGACCTGCGCCTGTGAGCCCGCAGCTAAGACCTGCAGGACCAGACTGAGAGGTGGGAAGTGTTGGCAAAGACCCGACAACCATCACACCTATGTGCTGGAGATGGAGCTAAGGGATGTTGGGGACCAAAGAATGCAGAGAGTTACATTTACATTATAAAGAAACCTAAACAAAGCCTTTCTGAATGCCTGGCTGTAAGGAGACACCCTGCCCTCAGGATTAGTGAGACTTATGCAAGGCCTTCTCTTGTCTTCCTGCTTTACATTTTAACTTAGACTAAGTTGTGTATGCTGTGTTTTACTGGGCTCTATCTTAGCTTACGCGAAGATTTTGGTAGTACCTGCTGTGTGCTTTGTAAATTGCTGTGTTCAATACATGCTTGCTTCAGAGGACGGACTTTTTCCTACCCCTACTCCTCAGTCCGGCAGCAGCTCCAGCGCCCACCCCAGCCTGGTGCCTGGCCACACCCCCACCGCTTCAGCAAGAAGGGGTGAGAGCCTTGGAGGGTGTCGCTCTTCCCTCCCCATTGGCAACAGCTGGCAGGCACACTCTAGCACCCCCTGGCTTCTGGCCTCAGCCACTGCAGCCACGTGCCTGCATTTCTTGATTTAACAGAGAATGTCTGTCCAGTTATTAATCAGTTTAATCCGCGCAGCTTAAACTAACCTGCAAAGGGTGAATCAATTCAGGCACAGGCTTTTTGAATGTCTTTCCCTAGCCACAAAGGCTGCCACTGGCACAAGTAGCACAGGTTGGTCACCCCTAATCTACAGCCTCTCAGCTGATCTCAATGGCAGTTAAAGGAATGCAACACCTCAAAACGTATTTTATATTCTGGTGGGTTTGTAGCACGTGCAGAACTTCTGACTTCATTGGACAAACAAGTGCTACTGTCTTTGAAAGGGCTGCTTACTTTTTTCCTAACCTGAAATGAGTTTTCAGTGGGCAAAAAGGAAAAAAAGGACAGTTTTGTAGCACTCATGCGAGAGCATTTTCTGGTAACCATGAAAACACAAAACAATTTGAAAAGCCCTTGGAAATTAGAACCACAAAGGATAGGGTTGAAAGTGATATGTTAAAGGACACTTTAGAGTCCACAGTGGAGTTCAGAAAATGTAATCTGTCAAATTTTTACTATGAGGCTGAGCTTAAAGAACTTGAGAGAGAGAAATGAAAGAGAAACGTGAGAAACTGTGTTAAAATGTCTGCTACTTCAGCTTTGTCTTCGCTGTATGTCTTTACATGGAGATGGCTATATGGATGTTAAGCCCTAATAAAGACAAGACCTTGGAATGCTTCTCATTTCTCTGTAGCTATTCAAGGTAAATCCAGTTGTAGAATAAAGTTTGATCTTATGTAGTAAAATCAAGGGAAAAATTGTGCCCTATCTCCATTAGAAGCTTACAGTTACCTCAAGCTATGTATTTCAGTATAAAAAACACATTTTGCTATAAAGACATTCTTGCAGCAAGTCAAAGACTAATGACAAATTTCTCCTGGTCCTCTAAAAATTTCTCCTTGCCATTGGTGAATACCCTTCTTTGCAACATTTGCAGAATAGTATTATGGTAACAGCCTGTTGTTCCAAATTATCTTCCTACAGATATAACTAGGCAAATATCATCAGTTTTGCTCATGACTTATATTTTCCCACCCTGCTATAGCCCCCTCATCTCTGGTGTGTCCTCAAGGAAATCAATTAATGCACGAACTTGTGCAAGGAAAGGAAAATAAGCACCTTCTTCCCAGTCCGGAGCATGCACACATACAGAGTTCAGTCACATCATTAAAGAGCAGCACACAATAGAATGGATGCCTTGACAAGGAAAATAATCCTGAGCTCATGTTATCACAGTTAAGAGAATACAGGTTTCCCTCGCTTTAAGCTGTGCATGCATTCTTGGAAAACAGCATATAACTCCAATTCGCACAAAGTGAACCCACTTTACAATGCAACAAATATGGATATGTTCCAAGACCTTGACTGTACTGACCCCCAGACCCATTTCTACCACTTTTACAAGATAATGTTGGTACTCACCAACAGCAGACAGTACACACAAGCACAGGGCACTATCATAATGGGGTTGGCAACTACAGAAACACGTGTCACAGACAATGAATGAGGAGCACAGATCCACAGGAGATTATATTTTGGTGTGCCTCACTCCAACAATGCACCACACAAAGCATCTGACTGTGGGTTCCACCACACCGATCGCATATGAGTGAATTTACCTTACATATGATTAATTTGTGGTATAAAAAGGGTCATTGCATAAGAGCGAATTCGCACATACAGATCCCTCACAAAGCGAGAGAAACCTGCATCAGAGTCACACTAGCATCGTAAGCCAAAAGACAGAGAGTGCATCTATAAAGCACCAGCAGGCTTTCTCCAATGTCCACCAGCTGGTACAAAGCAGAAAATAAGCCAGGAGGAAAAAACTCCAAGGGTGAAAAAACAGCAGTAGTCAATCTTCAATGAACTAGTGATGATCATAGTGCCTCAGACCACTCCATTATCTCTAAGTGTCTGGAATATTGTGCGGCAACCAGGAAGATCAATCCCCCTCCGATTCCACTGTGTGTGGCAGGGGCCTACTTCCTTTACACAAACAGCCCTGCTTTTTGGAGGTATGAGGGGGAGCTTCCCTCTTTGCACCAAGAGACTGAACCTGCCCCAAGCACTGCCTTCAAAGTGGCATGTTTATATCACAAAATCTATATGGTTGGAAAATCCTTCTGGAAACAAGGCAATGGACTTCTTTACCTCAGTGCCGCTAGTGGTACCCACAAAGACTGCCTCAAGAGAGGGCAGCACCTACTCTGGGGGAGGGCAGTAGGGCAGAGTGCTCTGAGCACAAATCTGGGGGGCACATGCCCCCCCATCCCTCCCTCCTCAGGACTGCACGCAATGGCAGGAAGCCAGTGCCACTGCCCTCTGGACAAGATGCCCGTGGCTCCATCCTTCTCCCCCAGCTGGACCCCACATTTCTGCCCCAGCCTCAGGTCCCATGCACTGGCCCCAGCTGCCCCCAAACAGACTCACCTGGAGGGTGCTGCAGGAGCTGCTCTCCACGTTGCCTGGCTGCCACATGCACATGAGCATGTGCACATCCAGGTGGCACTCCCTGCCTGATCGCTCTCCTCCCACTGCGCCCAGCCCCAAGCAGCCCCTTGCAGGCTGGAGCTCTGCCAGCCTGCAAGGGGAACCTGCCATTTCCTGCCTTTTTCTCATTTAAAGGAGAAAAATCTGTAATTGTCTTTGCCATCCCATTTTTTATCGCTGCAACCCCAGATGGGGTCGTGACCCCAAGTTTAGGAACCACTGTATCATGAGACTACCTGCATTTCTATGATCCTGCCAGGCTGCTGAAGCACATCGTTATGCAGTTCCTTTGCTGATCCAGAAATGAATCCAAACACCTACATTGGAATTCAGTGTTCAAAAGAAAAATGGAACAAACTCTGCAAGTGATGTCAGCGTAGGGCTGCATATTTTTAAGGTTATTTTCTTCCTACCCATTTGACCATCTGAATAATACCTTCAAACTGTTCCAAAATAATCAGAACAAAACCTGATATAATTTGGGATAATGTTGACATATCTATAATCATTTCTTTATTCCTCAGTGCTCAATGTTTTTTTATTGCTGTTCTTGGATTTAAAAACCTCTTTGTCTTTATGTCTAACTATCATAACACACTGAAGCATTTCTTCATGTGTCTTTTTCTTGAAGAAAAAGTTTCCACTGTATCTGCCCCAGTCCTTAATTTATTTTGAGCTCAAAAAGTTCTGCCCTAAACCTCTGCCACCCTTTTGAAGATAGGGTGTTTTTTTTAAAGCAGTAACTCATGTTTTCATTTCCTGAAAGCACAACTTTTGTTATTGCTTTGCATAGTTGAGGTAACAAAAAAACCCCATTACACTGTCAAAGAAAAAATAAATGGGAAGCAGCCTAGGAGTCAAACGAGGTGGTATTGAAAAGCAAAGGGTCAAGGCCCTAATGTGGTCTCTGAAGTTGAAGTCAGAACATTTGAGATCTACTTTGGACTCTACCTTATAGTGAAATAATTTTACCTCCCTTCGCCTCTTATCCTGCCCTCCACCTTGTGTCAGTATGCGATGTATACTTAGAGCTTTTCTGTGCAACATTCAGTCGCATTAGGCCGGGGTGGGCAAAATACGGCCCGCGGGCTGGGTGCAGCCTGCCAAGCCATTGTATCTGGTGCTAAAAAATTTAGAAAATATTTACCTGCCCCTGGCTGCCTGTCATGCAGCCCTTGATGGCTTGCCAAAACTCAGTAAGTGGTCCTCTGCCCGACACAATTGCCCACCCCTGCATTAGAAAGTGTTTGTTGCTACTGTAGCAGAATAAGAAGAGACATAGCTCAATGGAAAAAACATGGGGGAAAAACAACCTAGTTCTATTAATGAGCCTGGATCAATGAGTCTCCAATTTTAGTACAAGTCTTAGGTCCAATTAGTGAGAAAGAGAAAGACATGGATAACAGGCAGGGTTCATGTCATACTCCTTTGCTTTAGTCTCAGTGTATGAGTGATAAAAGCAGCTGCATGATAGATAGGAGCCTTGGAAACTGTTCAGTTTGTTGTAATCTATCACATTTCTTTGACACCCAAGTCCATCAGCTCATGTTGTTTCAGAAGGCCATGCTCAAGAGTGCGTGAAGTAAAGTGGTTTGAAAGATGACCCATCTGCAGGGATTTAAAAGTAATAACACCCAGGATGCAAAACTGCATGAAATGTTTGGCAACTGGTGAAAGAAAAATGTCTCAGTCACCCACTCAGTCCTATTAGAAGTGGATCTGATCAGCAATATTTGAACCATGTGCTCATTAAAATGCTACACATGCGGAGTGCTAGTTTTTGGAATAGCTGTCCTAAAAGTACACAAGATAACAGTTTCACTGAGGGTCCTGGAGACAGTGTACATACAAACTGCAAAGCTATCAGCCACCTGGCTGATGTGAAAAAAGGAAAGTTATGTTATTTTCTTTTGTTTAATAAGTTTGTGCTACCTTAGGGGAAGGAATGGGTTTGTTTGTTTTAGCTTACTTTATTCTCTTTTCCTAACCTTCATCTCAAATAGGCAAATCTCATATCTTTTATTAGATCAATGAAAATAGTTGGAAGAATTGTTCTTTGCAAGCTTTCAGGTACAAACCCCCTTCTTCAGCCAGAGGGGATGTCTCCAGTTGTTTCGTGCTCTTTCTGGATGGGATAGAAGCCAGACGCCAGTAGGCAAAAAAGCAGGTCAGTGAAAACGTAAATGTGTGGCAGTGAGGGTCAAAGGGGGTGAGAGACAATGGGTGAGAAACAGGTGTGCGGGGGAAGGGCAATGGTGACTTCATGATAAAATGTAGCTGGTAAATTACCAGAGGTTACCTGGTGTATCAGACGCTAGGAAGGTTATAATGTGCCATAAATCCATTGCAACCCCTGCTGAATGTGGTTTCACTTAGCGCTATTTTGCTATGGCGCTCATTTAAAATTCATACCCGATTCCACTGAGCGCTCAGCCAGTTTCGCTATAGCGCTCAGTGGAGTCGGCGAGTTTCGGCATGTGGCGGGGAGAAGCAGTGGTGGCAGTGGCAGCAAGCAGAGGGGTAGGAGTGAGCGCAGGGCCCGCACCAGTGCCTGGGGCCAGGGCCAGCAGGGGCCCAGGGTAGGGTGGCAGGAGCGTGGGGCCAGAGCAAGCAGGGGGTTGGGGAGAAGCGGCAGCAGCGAGAAGCAACACGTGCGAGGGGCAGGTGTGGGCTTGGGGCCCACACTAGTGCCTGTGCCCAGGGTGGGGCAGCAGGAGAGCTGGTGCCTGTGGCCAAGGCTGACGGGACAGCAGGAGTTCCAGTGCCCGTGGCCAGGGCTGGCAGGGGCCCATGCCCAGGGTGCAGCAGCAGGAGCACAGGGCCCGGGCTGGCATATGGGGCTGGAGCAGCCAGCAGGTGGGCAGGCGGGTGAGGAGAGGCAGTGGCAGTGAGAACTGGCAAGGGGTAGGCGTGAGTGCAGGGCTACACCGGTGCCCAGGGCCTGAGCCGGTGGAGGCCCAGAGTGGAGTGGACGAAGCACGGGGCCTGGGCTGGCACGTGGGGCTCGAGCAGCCGGTGGGTGGGTGGGGGAGTGAGGAGAGGTGGCAGAGGCAAGAACTGGCGGTAACCGATTATCGCTATATACAGTCATTCCTATGGGGAAATGGGTTTCAATTAGCAGAGTTCTGCTTAATGCTCGTTTTCCCAGAACCAATTAAGAGCACTAAGCAGGGATTGCCTGTATTTAGTCCATGATTTTTTGTATCTAGTAAGTTGATGAAGTGAAATTTGTAGGCTCGTCTTCGAAAGGTGTTTTGTACATTCCCTTTGAGTATTACAACTGAGAACTGGAGAGAGAGTGGTTATCTTGTGAGAAATGTGCACCCACCCCACTGGTAATTGGGTATTTCTGTCCAATTTTCAGCATGTATTCATTCTGGTATGCAGTTGTTGTTTGATTTCTCCTACATATTTTCCATCAGGGCATTTGGTGCACTGGATGAGATATATAACACTTCTGGAGGTACAGATGTAATATCCAGGAATGGTGATGGTTCTGCTGTGGGGATATGTTGGCAGGTTTTGCATTTCTTGTCATGGCATGGTCTGGATCCATTCGGTGTGATCTGGACCATAGCAAGTTTGCTTCTGGTGATCACGTTGGCACGGTTTGGTGCTTGTTTAAAGGCTAGGATGGGTGGCTCTGGGAAGATCTCTTAAAAAATTGGATCTTCTTCTAGTATGGGTTGCAACTGTTCCACAATTTTCCGTATATGTTCCAGGGAGGGATGGTATGTCATAACTACTGGTGTGCGATTCATGATGATTTTCTTTTCGTACTGTAGCAATTCTACATGTGAATTATTGCATACTAGCTCCTGGCATCTATCCCATCCAGGAAGAGCACAAAACAACATCAGGGTGTTTGTACCCGAAAGCTGGCACAGAAGAATTTTTCCAACTATTTTAGTTGGTCTAATAAAAGATATCAGATTTATCCAAAGAACCTGGTCTGCCTATGGGCGTGTGTAGACAAAACAGGGGCCCTAAATTGAAGTGGTGGGTTTTAAAAAACACTGCTTCAATTTAGGGCTGATTAAACCTCCATGTTGTGCACACACCCCACTGACTTACCTGCCCCTCTGGCGGGGAGGGGAGGGCGAACTGCCCGAGGACAGAAGAGTCCCTGGGCTGTGGTGGGACTGGTGCTTCCCCCCGTGGCAGCAGCGGCTGCCCCCAGGCAGCACCCGACTCGGGCAGTCCTGGGGGCACCACAGACGCAGAGGGAAGCACCAGGCCCCCGCACAGCTCAGGCAGGCAGGCTCCAGGGAGGGAAAAAAAAAGAACAGGCTCCCCACTTTTCTTGGGCAGAGCCTGCCTTCCCAGGCCACAGAGCTGCATGGAGCCCAGTACTTCACTTTGCAGCTGTAAGGGCAGCAACTAAAACTCCTTGAAGGAGTTTTAATTTGCTTCACCCCAAGTCATTTAAGGTGCATTACACAGCTGAATTTCCCGCAGCGGCTGGAATTAATGTGCAATATGCTGCCAAGGCATGCAAATACCAACACCACTAAAGTGGTGCAAAAGCATTTAGCCCGCTTTAACATGCTGTGCACACATGCCTCTTGTTTCATCTACACACGGCCTATGTTCTTAGCCAATATGGCTACAATCAACACCTCTCAAATAGGCAGTTTTTTGGAACTGATCAACCATCTGAATTGTGCAAAACTAAAATTAATTGCTGTTGTGCCTCTCGTCTAACCAATTCCATACTCTGGTCTAGAGACCAGAAATCATCAAGATGCAGGACATCAGATAAATTCCAGGTTACTGCTTAGATTCTCAGTTAGTTACCTATGTATATGTCTGCGATTCCTTTTTTTTTTATTGATTTCCATTAAAAAAAAACAGACAATGAGGTAAATCAGCCCGTGTTTGTTCCTGAATACCACACATTTCACAGGCCACCCAGTAATTATACACTTTTACAGTTTGTCAAAGTGCAAGGCAGACCAGGCACTACATTTCACATTTCAGGGTGTAGACTGCAGTAATGGAAGAAGCGATGCACATACATATAAAGAGAAAATCTCAAGGATGAGGGAACAGGCAGAATGGATGTCTGGCATCTTAGAGCAGTCTCAACATTTCTTATCCAGATGCATCTAGGAATCAAGCATGGTGTTGTCTCATGTCCACATTTCTCCGCAGCTGCCTGGTTGATGTCCTAAAGCACATGCACCAGGTCCCTTTCCTTTATTTCAGCATCAACAAATGCTTTGATCCTGTGCTTCCTCTGTAATCCAACAGCTTGTATCAAGAATAGCCCAAGATCCAAACAGGTGCTTTTACACTGTATAACATGCTCTGCCTTGGGGACTCCTTTAAAGGCTGTAAAGGGAAATCCCTTTCCCATCCATCCAAAAGGAACTCCAGAAGAACACAGCAACCAGACTGGGCATAAGAGCTGCAGGAGCACTTCTAATATTCTCAGTTCCTGTGAGGCATCTCACAGTCCTAAGGCGTCCTAGACAAATCAGTATGGCAGTACTTACTACATACCGAGGGAGCCAGGTCATACTGCTGCTTTCCCATTATAAAAGGGACAAACCCCTCAGCGCTAACAGGGAAATCCTTACACACTGAACAACAGTAAAACTAGGATCCAGCTGCAGCATTTTCTCCACAGATGTAAATACAGTTTTCTGTTTACTGTTTGCTACTATCCTCTAGTTCAGGGGTGGGCAAAATGCAGCCCATGGGCCAGATGCGGCCCACCCGGCCATTCTATCCGGCCCGTGGAGCCCCTAAAAAATTTAGAAAAGTAATAGTTATCTGCCCCGGCTGCCCGTCATGCGGCCCTCGATGGCTTGCCAAAACTCAGTAAGCCGCCCTCCGCCAGAAATAATTGCCTGCCCCTGCCCTAGTTCTTCATTTAAAAGCTTTCCTTTCTGCACAGTGCAAAATAAGCTAAGTTGCTACCACTGACTTGTTGGTGCTGCTAGTGTCAACTAGAGTTTCTCAAACCAATGCTTTAGTTTTTCCTTTGTTAAAAAAATCATACTAGACTTTTTAGTTTGACAGAGCAACCAGTTACACTGGTTTTCTAAAAGGAAGAGAATGCAGTTCAGGTAAGCTCATTAACGTTTTGCAGTCCATACCTTTCTCCTTTCTCCTCATTGCCAGAAGAGCATGCAACTCCCATTAATGTAAATAGACTCCAGCTTTCCAGCACATTGTTGTTTAAAAGTCCCAAGTGCATTTTATTCTGACCAACTGTACACAGTTAAAGCAATCATGTCGTTCCAATATTAAAGGGTTTTAATAAAGTTGGAGACTTAAATGCATGTCCTTTTAGTATCCTCACAGTTGCCATTCCAAATCTGGTCAGTCATTTAGATGCAGAGGCCAAGGGAAAGAGTGCTGTATCTTGCATGCTATTTCAATGAACCTACAAGTACTTAGCTTCCAGCACAGACAGGATTACAGACAGGGAAAGATTATGGTGTCCATATGATGCAGGAAATCCAACCTATTCCCAGCAGACAAACTATCACTGCACTGTATCAGGAGAATAGCTAGTAATACAGAGAAAAATAAAAGATTTAGAAAGTCATAGTCGTAATTCAGTGTTTTCATTGCCATTTGCTGTGGAAACGTTATAAAATCCAGTGTTTACACGGTGTCCAATACTGTGATTTCAGATTGTATACACTTTAACTTAATTCCTTTCTCACCTTCCAAAGACATGTCTGTAGAAAGCAAAATGCTCTTAGAAACTCAACAGTTCAATCCCTGCATGGATTTGTGTATGAATCTCATGCTTTTCTAGTTGAACTCTACTATGTCTAATTTGAGTTTTAAGATCCTTGGGACAAGCAGTGTCTTATCTTCATTGTGTCAGAAGCCAAGTCTGTGTTCCACCCTCAGCATAAAACAACATAATGTTAATATTAACACCTTCACTATTGAGAGACTGAGGCTGAATTTTGAAGGCAGAGAGGTTCCAGATGAAATAAAGAATAGTGCTCATTTCCAAAGTCAGATTATAGGAGCCAAATGGAGTGCACAACAGTCCATTTGTGCTTTAAGCCTCTTCCAAGAAAGCACCACACTAACTTCAACAGCCCTATTTTTTTCATTTTCCTTTGTCAAATTTGTTGCAGAAGCTCCTTTCTTCTCCAAACCCCTCTCTTCATGGCGGTTCCGGCTTTTCCTACTAATTACAACTGCTATATTGTCAGGGGCCTTGAAAAAAATCCTCTTATTTAAAGAAGAAAAGAAAAAAAAGGACTATTTCAGTCCAAACAACTAGGATGGATAACCAGTTAACCATAATCTTTAACAGTGGCTCCCATACAGTGATTCTGATCTGTGCTGAGAGCCACAAAGCCCACAATCGAAGGGGAAAATTGAGGCCTCTCAAGACGACCTTTCTTCCAGCAGCCTTGCTCCCAACATAGTACAGGATTTTGAGAAGTCATCCACAGGTCCTTTTATATTTACACACAGTTTAAACAGTGTTCTGGCAAAGATAGGGAAAATGCTCTGGGAGTAACGCACGGTTGAGGAAGCTAAATAAAGAACTGGCCAGGTCTTCAATCATCTTATTTTTTATGTATACAAAGGCTGTGATTCCACTAAACTTTTCAGAAACAATATGTAAGGAATTCAGAGCAGGAGAAGGGGGAAAGGAATAACTGTTTATAATTAAATTGCAGGAAAAGATACAGCTTTCCCCTGTGCCATGCTAGCTATTCAGGAGAGGGCTCTTTTTCCAGAGACAGTATAAAACATAAAGGGCTTCTTGGTGATGGGGACTCAGCTGAGTTATAAATAGCTGCAATGCAACCAATTCAGAATTGACAAGTCTCCACACAGAGCAAGGGCAGAGGAAGAAATGATCGATCAATCCTCAGTCTTCCACACAGTATACTTTTGTGTTGATAATGCACCCTCATTCAAAATGAACTACAATGTCAGTAGACCAAGCACAAGAGAAGATCAGCCTGGCATATCAATGGGAGCTTGGTAATGAGGTCTCCATACTTGGAAAAATGGATTTCAAACCATGGCACAGTCATGCTCAGCAGAGGTTTTCAAACAAGGATGCTATCAGTTCAATGAAACGGGCAGAAAAACCAGTTCATGAGCTGCCTTCCACTCCCGATTCCTCACCTTGGCCAAAATTAAAGCAGGTTTCCAGATCTTCAGAAGTAAACTATAAAACCTATCTATTTCCATTGAGCTCTGGGGTTAGGGGCATTCAAAAAGCCTGAGCCTAAATTGATTCAATCTTTGCAGGTTAGTTTAACCCAGCTAGGCTAAATCAGTTTGTAAACTTCACAGACATCCCAGACATGCAGGCACATGCCTGCAGTGGCTCAGGTTAGAAGCCAGGAGGCGCTAGAACAGCCCTCCCTTCCCCTCTACAGTGCTGAGGGGGGCATGTCCAGGCCAGGCCAGGGCAGAATACTCTGTTTAGGGAGGGGTTTCCCCTCTCCTGACCAGCCTATGATAACACAGTGTTTATCACCCCATTAAGAAAATAGAGGGACATTATCACCTACCTGTTGATTCTGTCTTTGTCCCATCTGCCACAGCAGGGACCATAACCAGCATGTAGTCTGCTACCTAATACACAAACACCTCTCAGCAAGGCAGAGGGGAGGGGGGAATTCCTGCTTAGCAGGGAGTGGCGAGGGGGAGGATGGGAGATGCCTGCAGTCTCTGCGGGAGCTGTAGCCAGGGAGTAGAGGGGAGGGGCCAGCCCAGCTGTGCAGCAGAGAGCCCCGTCCAGCCCAGAGAGCATGCTGGGAGAGTCTAATTTAACTTAAACCAGCAAGGCATCTGGGACAGACATTGCATAAACCAGGTTCATGCAAATCAGTTAAGTCTGAAACCATATTGAGCCAGGTTTATCTCAAACCAGTTTCAGCCATTTTCAAGCTGGTTTATGAGCACTGAACTTCTGTGCTGTTACAGGTTTAAACCAGTTTCTGATCACTTAAATTGGTTTATGTGTAACCTCTGTCCCAAGCCCAGAAGTTCAGTGCACATAAACTGCTTTCAAAATGGCCAAAACCAGATTAATAAAAACCTGGATGGAGGTAGGATCAGGCTTAACTGATTTAGGTTAAATTAAACTTCTGTCCTAGATCCCTTCCAGATTCAAGTTAACACATGGTCCCCCCCCACTATCCTAGGATGCTTTGCACCTCCCACACAAACCCCCTTGCAGGGTGAACAGGCTAGCTCTGGCCCTAGCTGTCTGCTCCAGCTGAGCAGGGAGGGTTGCTCTACCACCACCCACTTATGGCCTAAGCCACTGCAGGCACAAGGCTGCATTTCTGGAATCAAAATGAATTTCTGTTTACTTAGGGTTACCATATTTCCAGTTCCAAAAAAAGAGGACACCCGCCATGGAGGGGAGGGAGGTATATGATTGTGGAGGCAGTGATATGCCAGTACCCTGCCCCTGCCCATTTCATTGCCCCTCACTCCCAAGCCACAGCACCCTTCCCAAACCCTGCTGCTGCCCCTCACTCCAGACCCACAGGACTCAGTGGCACTCACTCCCAACCCACAGTACCCTGCCCCTCTGGGCCATGCTGGTGCCCCTCACTCCCAACCCCCAGCTGCCCCTGTACCTGCTGGTGCCCCTCACTCCCAACCTGCAGCCCCCTGCCAGTGCTCTGCAGTCCTGACCCATAGTGTCCCCAGTGCCCCTCACTACCAAGCCATAGCCCCCCCCGTACCTGCCAGTGCCCCTCACTCCCAACTTGCAGCCCCCTGCAGCTTCTCTCAGCTGCCCCGCCCCTGGGAGCACAGGCACTGGCCCCAGTGCTGCCAGTCCAGCCACACAGCTCCCTGCTGCCCTTGCAGCCCCTTCACCTGCCCTGCCACAGCCCCAGCACCTGGATAGCTTACTCTAGCACTGGCAGGCATCCGCCCCCGCCACCCCCAGCCAGAGAGCTGTCAATACTGCACAGCTCCCCAGACTGTCCCCAAGCCCTAGCCCTCCAACCCCCATGCCCCACATACTTACCTCCATGCAGCTGCCAGGGCTGCTCCCACTCCCCTGCCTGGCTGCATGCTGGCCCCGTGTGTGTGCGCCCTGCCTCTGATCACCCTCCCCCATTCCCCGCAGTCCCAAGCAGCTCCTTGCTAGGGCAAGCCAGGAAAAACTTTGAAGGGGAGCTGACCAAAATCCCACACATCTGATCCTATTTTTTTTTAAATCACACATACAGAAATTGGAGGATCCAAAAAGAGGACATGTCCAGGAAAACCCGGACATATGATAACCCTAGTGTACTTGTTTATCAGTTCAATCTAAGTAGTTTAGACTAACCTTCAAAGATTGACTCAATTCAGCCTTGGGCTTTTTGACTGTCTGTACTTAGCCTAACTCATTTACATTCAATTACCCAACCTGCATTCACAATAGAAAGTCTTCCTGATCGTCCCAACTCTACTTCATAGATGAAGACAGGTATTAAGCAGCATACCAAGAAACAAGGTGGTTGTTCATCTTTCCAGAAAGAGTCACTGAGTTAATGATGGATCTTTAATGGATTCAAGCGCTTTGAGAGGCCAATATGAGTTGTATTTTTTTCCAGTTATAAGCCAATTTAGTAACAAAGAGACATGGAGGCAGAGAACTCTCTTCATTAAAGAAGCCAAGAAGAAAGAGTCCAATCCTCACCCCTACCACGCCCATTAAGTTAAATGGGATTCAGTCAGGTTCTAGGCATAAATTGAGCGGTTTTCATCTGCAGGATCTTTTTTGTCTTTTTATCCCCACTTTTACCAAGGCATGAGATCCACAGGCACTGCAACACAGGGAAAGCCTGGGACAAGTGAAATAAAATCAATTGGAACCTTCTTTCATTTATTTGCATTGCTGCAGACATGCCTGCTCCTAACAAGGGAATCCGAAACATCCTTTAAACATACTTGCAGATTTATTACTCTGTCTTGCATTACTAAAAAATGAAAAAATCATTATTTTTCAAGGATCAGGTTCTGTACCTTTCTGTGCTGCTATAAAATCTTCTCTCATGCTTTGCTCTACACAATTCAGGGATGGTGGAAAACTGCAACAAAATGAAGCACTGCACCAAACTTTCCACAATGTGGATAACCAATTCTGAAGCTGCCGCTCCACAAAAACAGCCTAGTGCACTAACTTACTGAATTATTTGACGTATAATACTTTGATTATGTTCTATAATTTTTTATGTTCTGGTTTTAGCAAAAGATTTTTGTCAAAAACTTAGGGTTTCAGCAAAAATATGGCTATTCTAGTGACCAGAAAAGAAATGTGTTTTTTTTTTAAAAAAACATACATTTTGATTTTGTTTTCAGGAAAAAACTATTGAAAACTTTGCTTTTAATATTATGCAAATGCTAATCTTCATTCTTCAATTAAGTCTGATCATATTTCAAATGAAAGAAAAATCGCTGTTGGGAGTAGAGGTGGTCAATGCACACAGACTGAGCTGAAGGAAGCATATAGAAACCACCACCACCATGATTTCTAAAGAGGTCATGCGGTACCATTACATTAATGACAGAGGCCTACCTAAAATGCTATTTCCCTTAATGCGTTCCTACTTTTTTGTACACTACTACAACGTAGTCCCGACTCTGATTCAACAGTGTACATTTTCTTAGAAAGGTTCTATGCAAAAGGCACGGGCTATTGTTATCCTTCATAAAGCAGAGAGCCTGCCTTCCCCTTTTAAAATCCTGTTGTAATTTAACAACTATCCAATTCTTAATAGTTGAGAGCAAAGTTCTCACTTAACAGCGCTGAGCAGAATCTCCGTCCAATTCTTAATTCAGAAACTTCGTACATCCCCAATGAAAACACGTAGCCAGTGCCTGAAAATTCCATCTTTCACCAAGAGCAGTTCCTGTACCATGTACTGGACTCAAACGTAACTTATTTGTCTAGTTCAGATTTCCTTGAGAAAATAAACCTATAAATCACATGTGGAAAAGAGGTTTGGGATTTGGGAGGGGAGAAGAGGGAAGCTGGTGGCCGAGCAGGATTTTTTTTTACCAGATATGTACTTGCTGTTACACGTTCACATCTGAGAGCCTGATATGACTGCAGGCACCAATAAAAAGCACAGACTGGAAGATAAACACTTGTGTTGTTCTGCCTGTCTGAAATACATGGCTCCAAGTGTCTCCCACTCCAGATGTGTGATGCTGGCCTTACTGCTCAAAGAAGCATGTGTACAGGGGCAGAAGGATGAATAGGAAGCAGGATTTTGCTGAGGAGTGGCAGAGGCACAAATTGATAAAACTGACCAAAATGAGTCTGTGATAAGGGCTCTTCTGCATGCTTCCTTCCAACAATTTTTTTTAAATGTAGGGGCTGCATGTAATACAGGAGCTGCTTTAAGAGTGGTGATGGAGCCCTCTGCTGAGTAGGTTACAGCTAACAGTCTCCTGCCTTGGACAGAGTAAAGTTGGGGCGGGTCAACTTTCCTTGTACCTCTCCCATGTGTTAGGGACATTTCCTCTCATCCTAGATCTTCTTCTACAGCATGCCTATTTTTTATTTCCTTGGCTATTGTTGAAGAGAATTACGTGTAATGTATCTAAAAATAAGGCTTTTTCATTTTTAAATAGATCTAAATGGGGACAGCCAACATCCACACTCATCCACACTTTAGCAGGGACACTGTTCAGTGGCTGTGATTGCTTAGTTATGGTTATTAATCACTGTGCTGCTCAAACTCCACAGAAAGTTCATGCCAATAAATCATAGATGGTGTAACCTATTGTACATACAAGTGCCAGTTTCCTGGGAGACATTCTACTAGCAGAAAAGAATGCAAGGCCTCTGCCTAATGAGTTTATAGCCTAAAATCTAATTCACTGCACTTAACATTAGAAGCAAGTCTGTAAATGAAGACTAATTTGAATGAGTTTATAGAAATGCACATCAAATTAACCAGCAAACTTCATGGAATCCCCTGCGCGCCAGCACGCTTAATAGAAACCAATTACAGAGAGAAAGGAACTAATGGCAACTAAGAGAACGGCAGCACCTCCCTCACTGGTTCTATTCATCCCTTCAGATGAGAGAATTGAACACGATTTTTAAAAACTTCCATTGTCAAATCACCATCCAAGTCCAATGCATGAGCCGTTAGGAATTATCTGCTCCTGGAACTGAACAACTTAATGGCTGGAAAAACTAGCTCACCTTTCAGCAATGTATGTGATACTGCAGAGTGTTACAGGAAATTCATAGTGGAAGTCTGGCATGAGGAAATTATGGAAAGAAAAACCCCAAAAATTTGAACTGTGGTATAGATATGATTGTGGGTGAAGACCTATTTGCTGCTCCCAACCATGTTTAAAACAGGGGAAGTATCACTAAGGTTTCTACCCTATTCACTTCTGCCCATTCCTGGGGTGTTCACTGCTGATTTACCTTCCTTGTCTCTGGTTACTATTTAGGACTCCCAAGTTTATTTTACTAGATGGTCTCCAGTAACAAAGACACACATTAATTACTACTGCTTATGCTACTGAGGAGAGTGCATGGACAGAGAACAAAACACTCTCTTTGACAAGACAGTCACTGTGTCAAACAGCTGTTGAAATTAAAATGAACATTTGAGTGGACTCCTCAATTCATCTTTCTACAGAAGACAACTGAACAAAGACAAGAACGAAGAAAACGGTCACCACACCCCGCAGCACATTTTTCCTAGGAAATACTAGTTAATCCAGATAGATGCTACGAGCTTTTGCAGTATAGCAATGTCAGTTAAGAGCATGGGGGGGGGGGGTTTTGTGATGGGGGAAAAGTTTAAACAACTTTCCTAAACTAGCAAAAGACCTAGTGAAGATAAAGAGCTTTGGTGCTTTTCTGTTTTTCATGGCAGTGGCATGTGAATACAAACTTTCCCCAATACTGAAGTTGTCCACAGATACTTTTGAGGTAAATAAATGAATAAAAATTTCTGACCCTGTGTCAACGTGCCCAGCCCTCAACGTACAGGAGGATCACGTAGGGTTTTAGGGCCGGGACAGAAAGGGGCTTTCACTTTTCTGAACCAACATTTCTTCCTGGGTTCTCTCTCTGACACTTAATTTCCCACCCCAGACAAACCCCTCAGTATACATGCCAAGACCTACATTATCCCATTATCCCTGGGCCTCTCCTTACTGCTCCAACCTGGGGGTGTCAACATAAGCGTGGCCTGCCTGCCCAATGCCAAGGCTTCCCACATGGCCTCATCATCATCTAGTCACACTCAGCCCCTATCCATCCCGCCAGATAGTTAGACAGCTTCATAGGGTCTGGACATCTTTATCTATAATAGCTTTGCTCTTAGAGCAAACTCACACATCTCCATGTCTTCTCCAAAGTAGCAGAGAGCAATAGCGACTTAGCCTGCGTCACTCCCTTCAGCTCTTCTTCTTTTGCTTACACAGAAAGAGACAAGTCACAACACGAGCTGCTCACTGGTATGGGCCGCGGGCCAAAAGGATTGTAAGAAAGAAAAAAAAGTATCACAAGAATCTTGCCTTGTCCAGGCAGAGACCTGAGGTGGCAGGTTAGCTTTTACTAATGATGGCAGCAATACCCATAAATAGAGGTGCATTGAAGTGGCAACTCAGTGATGGCAGCAACGATCCATGCTCACGAGAGGGCTATCAGCAAAGGAGCATGTGGAAAACGTCCTTAGCGTTGGATTGTTCAAATCCTCATCATTATTAGACACACAAAGATTGAATGCTTCCTGACTGGGCTGTATAGTCTTTGCTGCTGAACCAAACTCCCATTCAAGTCAACAAAATTGAAACTTCTTCTGTACGTTATTGTATGAAAGAACCATCAATACTTAAATAAGTGTTTACTAACCAGAAGTGTTGGTTGTAGCCGTGCTGGTCTAAGGACACAGATGGACATGGTTCTTTGGGTAAATCTGACACCTTTTATTACACCAACTAGAACAGTTGGAAAGATTGTTCTTTGCAAGCTTTGGGGCACAAACACTTTTCTTCAGACAGAGGAAGCAGACACTTCCCAAGAAGATGTTTCCTCAGCCTGAAGAAGGGCGTTTGTGCTTGATAGCTTGCAAAGAAGAATCTTTTCAACTATTTTAGTTGGCCAAATGAAAGATGTCAGATTTACACAAACAACCTTGTCTGCCTACTAACCAGAAATACATTTTAGAAGAAAGTTTGAAAATATGGCTTGTTTATAAATAAATTTGGTTTTGTTTCTTATTCAATGTATAGCCAGCCCTAAGACGTCTTGTGAAGGACCATCAACTGAATGTTAGGAGACTACAGGAAAATGGGGAGCATTTTCTGTGAAAATATTTGGGAGGGTCTGGGAGACTGTTTTCCTGATTTTCTTTCTTGGCTTTAAGTTTTGAAAAGACAGTGGATTTTTTTTTTTTAATTATCATTTTCATTCGGATAAAAAGCCATTGTTCACCACAATACGTTGCACATGAAAATATTTCTTTCTCTGGTTGTTTCACACAGGGACTGTATTTCAACAATACCACCTTATTTCTTTCTTTCCTGCTTGTCATACAAGGACTCCAAAGAACTCTGCTAGCTAATCAAATTTCACAACATCCTTGTGAGATGGGTAAATGTTTTCCTATTTACAAACTGGCAAACTGAGGCAACAGTTTGGCTCAGAGAGGGGAAGTGGCTTGCCCACAGTCAAACCAAAAGCCTATAGCAGATCTGGGAACAAAAGCCAGAACTCCTGGCATCCAGCCTTATGCCTTAAACACAAGTCTGAAATCACTGTACTGTAAAAGAGAAAGGATTAACTTCCTGAAAGAAAGCACTGAAAATTACTTTGAGTTTCTTCTTGGGGGGGCTTGCAAAGAGTGGATCTCCTCAATTATGTAAAATCAATCATGGGTGCTCATCAACTATAAATATAAAATTATAGGATCTATTTCACAACTACTCACTCTCCTACTCTTACTCTTCGACACTTCAGAACCAAGCGGTCAAGACCAGGGTTTTCAGTCTGGTTATCTTAAATAGTTAAACAAACAAACAAAAATTCTCCTGTTTCTACCCCCTCCAAAAAGAACCATTTATCCTTCTTTTTAATTAGATACCATGATTAGAATCTCTTTCACATACACTTGAGTTTTCCCTTCTAGGCTTGGCTGATCAAGTTAAGCATAAAGACTGCTCATGGAAAATCAACTTATAGTTGGTTACTAAAGTACTACAATTTGTTTCATACCTTTCTTCAATGATTAATTGCAACAAAACACATGCAAATTTCAAAAGATTAATAATCTCTCTCTTTGCCAGGGGCACTTCTTGTAGCACTTTAAAATAAATTAATGTCTTAATTACCATGCCATAAAAAAGCAAACACAGCTGATCACTGAGTTATAATAGCTAAACTGTACGCTTGCCTACACATGAAAGTTTTTTCTGGAATAAAGCAGAATGCAAATGTAAAGTTGAAGAGCTATGCCTGAATAAATGCATTCTGCAATGAATGCGACTTTTCCCAGTTTGGTTTAATCCACTGTCAAGTGAACAAAACTAATTTGCAATAAGGACACTCATTCTGCAACAGCACAGAACTATTCAGGAACAATCATTCTGGAATAAATGCTTTTGAATAACTCCTGTAAGTGAACCCTTAAACAAAGGCTACAATTTTGCAGTAAAAACTATGTGAATACCAGGATCTGCCTATGGAGTTCTCAATGCAGAAAATGGGCAAAGCAAGAGGTTTTGACTTCAGAGATATGCATGGCTCAGCTCCAGTTTCTAAACCAGTCAATGGGAAGTCAGTATAAACATCCAGTACAGAAGTTTTATTGATGTATGTGTAACGCTGACATACATAATTTTTCCCCTCTTTCTCTCCCTCTCTCTCCAGTTGTTGGTCTCCCATTATTATTGATAGATATATCACACCACCATACTGGGTGGCTTAGAGACAAATAAAGAGAAAGACAGGCTTTGCCTTATGGACTAAGTACAGACAGTCAAAAAGCCCGAGCCTGAACCGATTCAATCTTTGCAGGTTAGTCTAAACTGCATAGCTTGAACTGATAAGCCAGTGAACAAACATCCACTTTGGATTCCAGACATATAACCAAATGCCTGCAGTGGCTCTGGCCAGTAGCTGGGGAGTGCTAGACCACACTTTCCTGCTGGGCTGGAGTAGGCAGCTTGGGTCAAGGCTAGCCTGCCCACCCTTGCGGGGGAGGTGCAAAGCATCTTCAGATGCTGGTGGACTATGAGTTAACTTGAATCTGGAGGGAATCTGGGACAGAAGTTCAATAAATCAGTTTAACCTAAATCAGTTATCGTATTTCATGGTGTATACATCAAGTTTGGAAGCCCATTTTTGTGTCCTATACACAATGCCACATTAAAAAAAAAACGGGGACAGAGCTGGGCTCGGCACTCGGCTGGCATGGCCCCATCCACTGCGAGTAGCACTGCTGGCACCATTTGCAGGAAATGAGGCTGTGCCAGCCAAGCACTGAGCCCAGCCCCATCTCCAGCCCCTGCAAGTGGTGCCAGGCTTGCAGGGGATGGGGCTGTGCCAGCCAAGTGCTGAACCCATCCCCGTTCCCATCCCCATTTCTGTACTCTGCAAGCAGCACTGAACTCGGCACCACTCTCAGGAGATGGGGATGGGGCCAGGCTCAGCGCTTGGCTGGAGTGGCGGGATGGGGCTGTGCCAGCCAAGCACCAAGCCCAGCTCTGACTTACACACTGTGCCTATGAAAATCCTTACCTTTCAGATGATCGGAAAACCGGGGGTCAACCTATACACCGTTTCAACCTATCTACCATGAAATACAGTAAGTCTGATACTAAGTCTGATACATCCAAGTTTATCTTAAACTGTTTTTAGCCATTTTGAAAGTGGTTTATGTACACTGAACGTCTGTTATGTTACAGAGTGCAGAAAGACATGCAGCTTCCCGCTGTAACTGAGAATGCTTTGCAACGATCCCCCAGATCAAACAGAAGTTCACTGCTGGTTTCAGGGGGAGGGGAATCCAGGTGTTAGCTGGGAACATGCAGCCAATTTCCCCTAGCAATGGCTCCTCCTCTCTCCCAGCCTGTCGCCATTTCAGAATAGGAGTGGCGGGAAGGGAGAAGAGGGAAATCATTCCAGAGATTCCCCAGGGAGCATTGGGGTTGTGGGGTAAGTGACTTGGAGCCCCCTCTACCTCAGGGTAGGGGGTCCAATACACCCACCCCACCCTCCAAGGAGGGCTGAAATACCCCCAAACCAAACTCCCTCCACTCCCTTTGCCCCCTCCCGCTCTGACAGCAGCTTGAGGCTGGCAGGCAGGCAGACAGAAGTTACAGGAGATGCGCTGTTCTGAAACATCTTCATCTGACACGTCATTCAGTGAGGGCTCAGATTCTCACCCGATTGGCCATTTTAAAATTTGTCTGCAGCTGTGCACTTGTGTTTGGTCATAGCTATAAACTGCTTTATGTGGCCAGATTGGGTGAAAAATGTCAATTCTGTCTGAGCCCACAGATTAGAACCAGTTTCCAATCTCTTATACTAGTTTCTGTCCCTAGTCATGGAGTTTATTATATCCACACAACAAACTGAATGCAGACAGGAAATGCACAACGTAAACACTAGAGGTGAAAGAACCTAACAGTGTTTTGGGCACTACCCCATTTTTCTGGGCACCAGGCAAACACGCACGGAAACAGGTTCCCCCGGAAAGAACTTCCAGTCTGAACAGACAAAACAAAAGGGTATGAAGGGAAATAGGGACACAAAGAGGTGAAGCAACTTCTCCAAGATAACAGTACATTGGAAAAAATGCATACTACTGCCCTAGTCACTGATCACAGAATCTCAGAAGGAAAGCTTTATATCAGAGGCTCAAACTTTCAAACCAGAGGGCATTAAATTAGGCTGATAAATACAGAATTAGACATCTAAATAAGTGGCATGATTTTCAGAAGGATTGAGCACTTATAGCTTGGGAAGTCAAAGATATGCATAAGCATGCATGCATGCAAGGGGGCCACGTGCTTGGCATGAAAATTTTGGCCAGAGTTTTTAATCACAGCATGTCAACCTGATCATAACACTCTTAAAGACATGCAGCTCTAGCTAGCATATGACAAGTAAAAATAAAAAAAATACACTAATTTAGAAAAGTTCCTTGTGATAGTGCCTAAATCCTCAAGGAGAACAAATCTCATTGAACCAGGAATTCACACCTGACACACAAGGTAGGAGAAACTAAAAATTCAGAGTCCCAGAGGTAGATAACAATAGCTCCTTTTGCCTCTGCTAAAATTTTAACATGTGAAGGAAGGAGGCTAGAAAACCTGCTGTATTTTTAGCTGATTCTCAGGCCCTGGGTACTACACTGCTACTGGGACAGCTGCTGGGCTTATGTATGAAGTCCTGGAAAAACAAGACTTAACTTGGAAATGCCAGCCAGCTGCAGAAAATCCCACTCCTACACACACTCAGCTGGGTTGTCCCTTCTCCCAGGCTAAATGTAACACACAGTTGCACTGTGTGAATGTCTCAGAAACAATTCTCCACCCCTGGGGAAGTGGAGTACCCTGGGGACACGCTCTGCCTGGGATCGAACAATCCTCTAGGCAAAATCAACAGTCTAAGCAAAGGAGGCGTCAAGCAGGAATCTCAAAATCTTTGAGACTTTTCAAACATGAAAATATCTTCCTTATTTTCTGAAAAAGAGCTAAATTCAGAGGGTAAGATGTCCAAAGGTGCCTGAATGATTTAGGAATCTGGGTCTCATTGGAAGTTTATAGGATTTAGGCTCCTAAATGTTCAGGATACTCTTGTACTCTTGAAAAATATTACCTGGCTCAGCATGTTAATTCCAGTAGCTATGGGAAAGAAGTACTTTTGGAGTCATTCTGTTTATCTTTTGGGGGGGAGGGGGGTTCCCTGTACACATTTCTCAAACCTTATCATATTCTACATTAATACCATACACCAGAGAATGACTCAAGACAAAGATTGCTGTTTAAAGGCGTGGTATTTATAACAGGATTACCATACATCCGGGTTTACCCAGACATGTCCTCTTTTTGGATCCTCTGAACTCCATCTGGGCAGTTTTTAAAAATATGATCAAATGTCTGGGATTTTGCCCTGCTCAGCATTAGTATTTTTCCCGTCATTTCCCGGCTTGCCCTAGCAAGGAGTTGCCTGGGGCTGGAAGGAGTGGGATCAGAGGCAGGGGGTGCTACGCGTGTGCATGTGCATACACACATGGCTGGCATGCAGCCAGGCAGGGTGGTAAGAGCAGTGGCAGCTGGACGCAGGTAAATCTATGGGAAGTGAGGGTTGGAGGGCTAGAGCTTGGGGAGTGTCCAAGGAGTTGGAAGGGGGGCCATGCACACGTGCATGTGTGTATGTGTCTGAGTAGGGATAAGTGTGTGAGGGGGGTGGGTGCCTGCTGGCACTGGAAAAAAGTGCATGGGTGCAAGGGCTGCAGCAGGGCAGGAGGGGCAGGTGGAGGTGCCTGCCTCTCCAGGAGGGGAAGAGGAAGGGGCAGGGGCAGGGGCGCCCTTTGGTGGTAGTGGACAGGGAGCCAGTGCCCTTGCTCACAGGGGCAGGGTGGCCACAAGATGCTGCAGGGCTGTGGGGAGCAGGGGGCTGCAGGTCAGGAGTGAGGGGCACAGAGGATGGGACTGGTGAATGTGGGTCAGGAGTACAGGGCACTGGCAGCACCAAGGGCTGCAGGTTAGGAATGAGGGGCACCAGCAGGGATGGGGGGCTGCAGGTTGAGGGTGGGGGCACTGGCAGGGCTGTGGCTTGGAAGTGAGAGGCAACGGAATGGGCAGGGGCAGGGGCAGGGCACGGGCATATCACTGCCCCTCCAACAATCATATGCCCACTCCCCGACAGGTGTCCTCTTTTTTGGAGCTGGAAATATGGTAACTCTATGACATTCAGATGAATCTGTTGGTTAAGATTAGTTTTTATAAGCTTCAACCAAGATGTATTTGTTTGAAATTCTGACTTGTAAATGTCTGTTTTTCTCACTCCCTTCCTTTGATCGTGTAGGCAGTACAAACAGAGCCCTGCTATGCTCTAGGTGAATTATACATTAACTAGTATATAAAGCTTACACATCAGATGCAGGTATGAAGATGCATCCCAGATGTACCAGAATCTCAATAGGATATCTTTCTTCCAAAAAAGGTCAAGCTGAATGCATGGAGTATTTAAATCTTTGTGAGATTTCTACCATGCAGCTTCAGTTAACTTGACCTTCCCCGCTCAGCCTGTGCAATCTTGGCCATGAGCTTTCATTTTTCAAATCTCTGTTGGTAAAGGATAGAAAAAAACTAGCTCTTCCATTTGTTCATTTTTGTCTCTCTCCTTTCTTTTGTTCAGCTGCTCAGTGAGCTTTCTTTAGCTCTTTCATCTGGATATTGAGATCCTGTTTCTGCTGCAACTCTGCCTGCAGAACCTCACGTTTTCACAGCCTTGACTCTAGATCCACACAGGCTTGCCTAGATTAATTAGCGCATTGTCTGACTAGTACTTGTGGCCAGAATCCTTCCTGCCTTTCCAATTCCTCATGTTTAATTATTGCTTCTTCCCAGTAGCTCCAACCGGACAACAAGGTTGTTACCAAACAGCATTAATTTCCCCAATCATGCACATTCACCTGCTGAGAGGAAGATCTGGGTGTCTACTCTACACAAGTACGTGTTCAAGCCTTGCTGGTAAGCTACCCTTTTTGACTCTTCCCCAGAGACTGTTTCTTCAATGACCTCAGGTTTCATTATCTAAAGAGACTTCCCCTTAATGACCCATGTTTCCCCACTACAAAACCTCCAAGACATGCCACTGCTGCTCCGCAGACACTGCCAGTTGCCTCCATAGGTCTCTTAACTCAGGACTCCTCGATTCAGGACTGGTCACTGCTGCCCAGTGCCCAGCACTCTGGACCACTTGCCCCGCAATTATCTTTGGGCGCCTGTATACTCGATTAATCAAGTCTACTGGAGCATGGCAGTTACGGTGCTCCAGCAGCCTCCTATGTCTCATGTATCAGCATCCCCACCACCATTAAGGCCGGGACGCTGATGCACAGAAAGCAGCAGCACTTAAATCAGAGAGGCTCTAGGAGTCTCTCTAATTAAAGTACCCCCACACCGCCCCCCCCAGGCACATGTAAAAGTGCCCTCGGTTCCCCCCTGAAGGACTTCACTCCACAGGCTGCCTACCCAGGAGTCTCACAGGAACTGGGTTCTCTTTGCCTTCTGCATAGTTAAGCCACTGAGCTGACTTGGGTCACCAACTATTATAATGCCATAAAAGACTAATCCTTCTGTAACCAAAACCCAAAGGAAAACACCGGTCTTACAACCCAACTCAACACAAGTCTGGGATGGATCGGTCTCAAACTATGACTTCATTTTCTGTTCTCAGTTTTCCCTTGTGTGTGCTGACCACCATTTTATATTCTGCATTAAATAAAACATGAAAAGAGCAGCCAGACCAAGACAAAGTTCAATCACAGTAGGGGTCGTTGCACCCTCTACCAGGGAAACACACCTGGGAGAATCCATGTGGACTCTTCTGTGGGTTCCCAGCCTTGGGAAGCCAGAGCAACAGAGCATTGCTCGTTTCTGTAAGTTAAAAAAAATGTTCTACTCAATATTGTCAAATCCAAGACCATAAGAAACAACAGATCTCCTCATCAAGAAACATGCATTCAAACTTCACATCACTGCAGAAGGGCAGAGATCACTTCTGTGAGTGCTCTGTGTGTGTGTCAAAAACAAGAGAGCCCCTTACAACATCAAACCAGGTAGCAAGCTGAGAAAAGCTGCTGCCACGGGGCTGTTTATATCTGAGAGAGACATGATACACCTTGGTAAAACTACTTCATTTGCACCAAAATTGGGCATTTCATCATTTATCTCAGGCTTCTTGGGCAGGTTGAGCTGTTTTAATATAGCTATTGAGAAGAGTGAAATCAAGCAACTTTTCTTTCTGAAGTTTAGAAGCCCTGCAGAAAACAGTCCATATAAAGAGAATTTCTCTATGAAATGGCATTTTCCATGTTTCTGCACTTGCAACAAAAGAGAGAGCTTTCCTTCATCAGCTCTGAGGTTTACTTCACTCCTTGCTATCATTGTCCAATATAAATCACAAGCAGAATCAAAGACAAAACTAAGATGTCACAGAAAAATACAACTTTGTAGGAGAGGGAATAAAAAGAGTAATTCCTAAAGTATAAAAGGTTTAATTTTCAGGGAACTATCCATAATAAAATAAGAGAACTGAGAACTGGAAATGAGGGAAACTTCCCTACCCTTCTAGACACTTGCAGAAGAGTCTACAGGCAGCACCTTTTCTAATTTTATCTTGAATTGCTCTTTAAAAAATCCTAAATATGTTATTTTCCTTCCATATTCAAATTCCCCTAGTTCTCTAAAGGGATGTTCCTGGTAGATCCAGTAGCAAAGAAGTTATCATTTGTAGCCCATTAATTTTGTTTCACCCTACCAACCCTGACAACGGAAAAGGAGAAAAGCAAAGCTTCTGCTGGGGGAGAAGGAAAGCAACCCCCTGGTCTATTCTGCTCAGCTGGAGACTTTCTGAATTACACAGCTCCACTAGTTCTAAGGAACAGAGAAGTGAGAAAACTAAACACCCTGCCAAGACAACAAAGCAAGTGAGAAGTCATGGTGGACAAGGGGAGAAAAACAAATTAGCAGGCAAAAATTTACTTTTCCCCCCACAATGGCCTTCTGAACCAGCTGAGATCTCAGAAACTTACAGTACCAACACTAAATAATTGAGACAGCAGGGGACACAGTCCACGGAAAGGAAGATAACAAACACCTCCATGCCGGGAATAGCAGGAGGTGAGGATCATACTCTTTTCCAATATGGTCTTCACCCCCTGGCACAAGAAGTGAATTTTAAAAAACCAGTGCCCTGAACAAGATCATTCTTAGACACTTGATCCAAATAGTTCTGAGATCTGAAGCAAGGCCATGTCTGCGTTCTCTTTGGCAGGCAGCAACAGGGAGCAGTCTCAAACTGGAGAATATGATAAGGTAAAGAAGTATCATCCATCTGTACCAAGCATAGAGCTGCGAGGATTCAGCACTCCCAGTCAAACAGAGGCACTAGTCTTCTGGGACTGCCCCATAGCAGGCTCCAAAGAAAGCAGGAAACAATTCCCTAATAGCACGGATTCAGGGAGGGAGGCAGTGGCAGAGGAACTTGCAAAGCAATAAAAAAAACCCACCAGATGCAGCAAAAACCTCTTGGAGTGGAGTGTAATATAAAATGATCCCCCCAGCTACAGAGGGGAACAAAAACATCAAGCAGAGACACCTAGCCAGCTCCTTTTAAAGTGGGAGCTGGGGAGAATTTGGTCACTACCCTTCTATTTTCTTGTGCTCATAAGTAAACTTGTATCTGCTGTCCTGTTTGACATTGGAAAATGGATCCTTGGGTGAGCCACACACCAATTCAGGGAGGCCTACATGAGTGGGGCAGGTTCAGAAAGCTCATAGGAGTCGGGCACAATATGAGGAGCTGGTAAAAGAAGTTATCTGGCTGTCATTACAAGTACCATTAGCAGATTGGGTGGTAGCTGGCCAGGTGCACAGGAAAAGTACAACAGCCACAGATGAGAAAAGGCACAAGAACTGGGGGGAAAAGTGAATGAGAAAGCATGCGAGCACTTCCAGCATGGAGAATCTTTGGTGAGCTGTGACATACAAACTTACTATGGGGCTCACAGGGGGCCAGTAAAGAAGGCAAAGGGGCTTCCTGTGTATCTACACATGCACAAATGCTTCAGAATAGGAAGAGACAGAGGCAGGTATAAGGAAGCACCAGGGAAGAATGATGTGCTGTAATCACCTGGGGGCAGGAGGGGGGCACATAAACAGGAGCTCAGGAAGCACGCGGCTTGGCAGTCTAAAAATACAATAGTCAGAGACTCCCAATGGTGAGACAGGCTGGACTAATTTTATCAATACAACTCATCCCTCTGCCCCCCCACTCCCCACGCCTGCACTGCTGGACACCGAGCTCGGTTCAACTCCTCTCACTCAACCCTTTCACCTTCTAGCAGCCGTCAAAGGCATCCTAGCAAGTGAGCCTGCACTGGCCTGCTCTGACTACAAGCACCTGTCCTTCGCCACCCTGCCCTATTTCAGCAGCTTTGCCATAACCTGCTTCCTGCTTCTCTTCTGAGCCCACTGCATCCATCACTGTGACGCCTGTACTCCACCTTGTGAAAGTCTGCTCTTATTTTAGCTACAAACTCACACTGCAAACAATTTGATACAGATGAGAAGGACAAGGTTTCCTTTCAAGGCAAGCTGGGCAGCAGGCACAGAAGTGTAAACCAGAGAAGTGTAAACCGGAAACCAGCTTAGCTTAGTGCTAAGCCACTGGTGCTGACCCATGACAAGGTGCTTACTTGCATCCCGAATTAAAGGCCACCGAAAATTATATGCAGGAGAATCTTTAATGGAATGGGAATGGGAGCATTACATAAGCTTCAAATGAATCATCCCTACCAAGTCAGACAGACATTAATGCTCACATGTTCAGCCTCGAGTGCTTATAGGTAAGCACCTCAGTCTATATTTAAGCACCTACATGAGTGGCTTAGTTTTGGAGGTGTGGGGCATTTACAGCTTCCTTTAGCCTTCAGTGGAAGTTACAATTGTCTAACACAGTGGTTCTCAATTTTTTGAGACCTGCAGCACCCCTCAGTAAACTCAAGGAACTTCTTCCAGCTCTTAGTTTCCATTACAGAAAAACAATAGAACAATTCTTCTGTTGCAAAGAACTCAGAAAACCCACAACAGGTCAGCATGTTTGTAACACTGTGGATCCTTATATGAAATCTCTAGGTTATCTTGTGAATCATGTTTCCACACCTAAGCTTATTAACATTGCACGGTACTGCATAGCACCCTTGAAAGGATCTCAATGCATTACAGTGCTGTAGCACCCCAGCGATTACCACTAGTCTAACAGTTCAGCCTACCATTGCTGACTTCAGTATGTGACTTTGGGCCTCAACAACGACCAGCTGGAGACATCCATAGTACAACTGAACACTCCTCTGAACTGCCGTAATTTTCCAACAGCCACAAAAGCAGAAAACATGCTGTTTGTTTTTCTAACTGGTAAGAAGATGAATCTGTAACAATGTGTACACTACAATGTAAACAGTAAAACAGACAGGGAAGTACACTGAATGAGCCTGTGCTATACAAGTGTCGCAGGAAGAGGGTAACTAAGGCACACTCTTACCTTAATGATACCCTAAAAATATACAGCATGTATTTCTAAGCAGACAAAAATGCTGGGGCCAGGAGGGTGACCCAACACACTGCAGTTTTGATAGGTCCTGTCTTGCTGGTTGCTTTTAGTGTTGTTTGTAGAGGGTCAACCTTACAGGTGTTGACAGTAGCATTGAATTCATTAAAGCAGTTTGGATGTAATGCTTTTTGGATTGATACTGTTTACATATAATCCACAGCACATGAATCACACTGTTCCAGAGCCTCAAATCACAGAATTTGACAGGTTTCCATAAAGAGTAAAAATGCAAAAACCTGTGAAACAAGCAACAAAATTATCTTACTTTGCACTTCTATGACGTCTTTCATTGGAAAATCTTACTGTCTGCAGAAATGAACCACAGTAACTCCCTTGGGGGTCAAACAGCCTGTTATACCCAACTTAAAAGTAGACTGCATGAAACAAAACAAGGTCAAGTTGACTTGCTCACAGCAAACCAGTGGCAGAAGACTTAAGAGAACTCAGGACACACAAAACTCCCAAATCAATACCATTAAAGAAAGACAAAAAAATAAATAAAGCTGTCATTGGGATAAAAGTAACACTGAGTTTATTGGCCTTCCCAGCCAATATATTACCACCAACCAAAAGGGAGAAAAAAGAAAGCAAAAAACGCTTTTAAAAAATAAAGAGAATAAAAAACCTGGGCTTAGGTTTTCCCAGAAAGACAAAAATGTTCACAGTCTTTGCTAGACCTATTGATTTTTCACTCATTGCATGCATTTCTGTATTATGATGATGGGCAGCAGTATACAATGCATGCACTGACCTACAAGCTTTCACTTCTGAACTATAAACTCTTGTTACTCCAACCTTTACCAGTCAGACCTCGCCGCCTTCCCGTGTTTTGAAACGGGCTCGTAACTCATCGGTCTTGTTAAGGTCTCAACTCTAGGAATTTTTTACTAGTTGGCAAAAGGATTCATTTCTATCTCTGCTTGAGATTACAGCAAGAAAGTACTTTCTTCCAAAACTATCTTTACTACTCAATATACCACCAAAGAACCATGGCAGAGACACGTGCCCTCCAGGTATTCCACTGAGGTGCTAATTAACCTCACATCAGTGCCTCTCATAATTAAAGTCTAACCACATTAAAACCAGTAGAGCAGATTGAGGATTTCTAGTTTAAATAAGAGAAGCCCTTTGATAATCGGGATATGGGTCTTTAAGCTTCAGAGTGTAAGTAAAATAAGAAGGGGCTTGAAAGAGGAGTGCAATATAGGCATGGCTCATCCAAGCAGGCAATCCCAGAGACATGAAGGCATGAAGACAGGAGCAGAAATAGGACTTGAAGGACACAGCAAGGGGTGTATGTGTGTTATATACAAGCAAGGAGCACTGAAATCAAAGAGATTCTTTCTTCTAGAACAAGACCCGTTATTCCCCTCATTTGCCAAACGCAAATACTAGTCATACTTGCTATTCTTTGCAGTTGTGATTCAGGCTGTGGGAACGCCACTGCGATCAAATCCAAGTCGGATTCTTAAAAGGGAGTTTGGTTTCTTTGTCAAATACCAGTGGGCCTGTTTGGGCCGAGGTCAACAACTGGGAACCCAATGGGTATGTTCTTAGGTTTTACTCAGGCCGGTGACTGAGGTCCTGTCTCCAGCATTGCTGCCTCCCATGTAGCAGCTGTCAGTGTTCTTCAACACTGCAATTTCCTGGATGGTGCAGGGCAGCTCTTCTCTCAGTGAAAGTGCTCTACGTGCTATTCACTACAGTCAGCTAGTGCACCCGGTGCAATGCACCCCAGTGCTCCAACCAATGCTAGCATGCCCCAGTTTTCCTCTAGGCCAAGGGAATCCTATCAGAGGTCCTACATACTCCCTCTTTTGGACCCTCCAAGTCTTTCTGATGATCTCTCCACTTTCCTTGGGTACCACTATGCTCCATGCTACCTAACCTCAGCGCCCTACTCCACTCCCTTTTATGAGCACATGGAAACTGAGCACACACTTTGTTCTGAGAACTAGAAAGACCAGGCTGTGGATGGCTGAAGAAGGGACCAGCAAATCAGTAACTAGGATGAGGACACTGCTCAGGAACAAGTAGAGAAGTGAGAGGAAGAGTACAACTGAGAAACCTCATTGTTGGTAACAGGGGAGGAGGTGGAAAAGCAGAAGGAGGAAAACTGAAGAGCACGTTGGGGAGGTTGAAATGACTGTAGCTTGAGTACGAGATGAAGAACTGGAGACGAAGCAAGGATTTGTTTTGGTGAATACGAATGTAGAGCTGGACAGGAGGACAAGGAGCTGGATGAAAGAGCAAAGTATCTGGGCAAGGAAAAGAATAGAAATAAGACAACGGGGAAGAGAAGTGAAAGCAGAGATGCAGCAATAACATAGTTTGGGAGAGTGAAGCAATCAGACGGAGGGGACAGGAGCAGTCAATGAGCTAAGACGGAGAAGGACACCTGTTTTAAAAAGACAAGGGCTACACCAGCCACACTGCAGGCATGGGCAAAATGCAGCCCAGGGGCCAGATATGGCCCACCAGGCCATTCTACCTGGCCTTCAGGGCCCCTAAAAAAATTAGAAAATTAATATTAATCTGCCCTGGGCTGCCTGTCACACAGCCCTTGATGGCTTGTCAAAACTCAGTAAGCGGCCCTCCGCCCAAAATAATTGCCCACCCCGAGCCACAGCATCTCTTCAGCATCAAAACATTGTGCTGTAGTATGGTATGCATCATTGCCCAGCAACATCCACCCCATCTCAGTCAGCTTTATAAGCCAGAACAAGTCCGCCTATTGAGGAGAGTGCCAACCTAGTTTCTAAATGGAAAGAGGAAGAAAACTGACGTGCTTGAATAATAAAGTATTCACTCTTGGGTACTGTAACTACCTGTCACAAATGATTTGGAATAACATGCAGTAGAAAGGTGGAGGCAATGGGTCTGTACTCAAACAGAGGGGCCAATACTACATTCTTCACTTAAGCAAAGTGCCTGCTAAAGTGTCTAGGCAGGGACGTACATCAGGGACATACAAACGAAGGATTTAAATCCCCAGGGTCTCCACGTAGCTGACAGGTCTCATACATTGGACGTGAAGCTGAATGCGAGTAGATCACCAAGGAGTACAGTTGACCCCTCAGGGGCTCAGACCAACAAGAGGGAAACCTTATTTTGCTGACATAATAGTTCTTGTATCAACATCAAGCTGTCATCTAGATATTGATGTCTACCACCACAGAACCTTAGTTAAAAGCATCTGACACATCTTAGTTCTTTTCGTTCAAATGGCTCCTTAATTGGTCCAAATACAGAAACTACCTTTTAGCCCTGTCTATTATTCATTTCAGCACCACTCCATTTAGGAATCCTATTCTTAATCTGCCTTAATGTATTGTTTTTTAACAATCCAAAGGTTTGGAAGCAGAAATTCACCACACTTGTACAGGAAATGTCTTTACCATCAACCGACTCCTCTCCTATCATTGAGTGTGGATGCCTGATGCCATAGGTGGGGCTGGAGAGGATTACTGGTTCAGAATGCAATATGCAAGTGAAGTTCAATCAAATGACATATAAATAAAAATGAACGCCCTGTACATAAAAAGGAAGGAGATTTCGGCTTGCTTCTCTTTATCTGAGATAAAGATTGCACTGATTTATATGTAAATCCAAAAATAGTTTGGTTGTTTGGCTTTTCTGCGGAGCAAATTGTAGAAGTCTCTCTGGATTTTCTCTGCATCTGATCAGAATGGAAATCAGTTTTTCACCTTCAAACTATCTGTTATGTTGAATTAAAGTAAAAGGGAGCAACATCTCTAACCTTCATAATATCTAACCTTTACAACCATTTGTAACATTTACAATAAAGTGTAATGTAAGTCAGATGAATATTGGGGTGTCACTCTTTTAAATAAACTACTGAATCCTGCGATGGAGAAAGAATTTCCATTCTTAGTTACGACAGAGTTCTTCATTTTGTCAGGGTGCAAAGGAAGTGCTTTTCTGACTTACATAGGAATGAAGGAGATGAAAGACTCATAGAGATTCAGTGGTCAGATTTAAACAATTCTAACCAGTCGTGGCATTTATAAATAGGAATTCACCCAAGAATTCCATCTGCACGAAGGACGGTCCAATTTTCAAACAACTGTTGTGAAAAAAAATATCAAAACCTGCTTCCATCCATAATGACCATTCAGTAACAAAGGGCTGCTGTACTAAAAACTACGACCCTGATCCTGCAAACACTTATTAGTTCCCAGGAAATCACTGCGACCACTTATGTAAGTAAGGATTTGTGGTATCAAGTACTGCGCTTGAAAAAATATATACAGTTAAAAGAAGAGAAAGGATTATTTTATCATTTAAATCTCTGCATGCAGGAACATGTTTTCTGCTTTTTTCTTTTCTTTTCTTTTTTTTTTTTTTTAGCTTTTTGAAATATCTAAAGAAAGACGGCTGAATTTGGGAAACGTATTTTTAATATCTTTCAGTACGTTTGCAAAAAGTATTTGACTGTCATGCATACTTTTGCCTTGCACAATTTAGAAAACCTTTACAAAAAAAATATTTCCAACACATTGGTGTTTTGCAAAAAAAAAAAAAAGCGAACCCTGTGGTGCAAGATGACAGACGGCTAATAAGTACAAAGACAAAGCGAGGAATTTTATGCAGTCTACAAATGTATGTCTCTCCATGCCAGGGGGGCAGGGAAGGGGGAAGGAGGGTTAGAAACTAGCACCAAGAATCGCCCAACCAAACAACTGGTGCACAACTGACTTCAAGGATTTAACTCCCAAGCTATTGGATTTTGCACGTTGGCTACTCAGTAAAGCCTGTTCTAGCAGTAGGCAGAAGTAGCTGTATAACCTTTCCTCTTACACAGTGTAAAAAGGTTCCCCGCTGCTTCCCACATCCAGAGTTTGAATTACACTTCGATTCCTGGAGGGGTATGCAAAAAAAATTAAACCAATTTATTGAAAGGAGCAATCCGATCGGAGACCCCTCCCCAGGTTATGATTTTCAAATCTTACAGGGGGGCTCTCATTACTTATGGGGGCTCAGCCCCTCCGAGCTCCCCTGTAATTTGCACCCAGTGTACATCCCAGCAGTGAAAGCTTTTTTTCTTCATGAAGTTGTCCATAACAAAGTATTCTCTGAACACCAGGACACCCTCAGCAGTAAGGATGGTCACTGGTATTCCCTCCATCTGAAAATGCCTAGCAATAACAAGGATTTTTCTTCCAAGGTCACACACTCCTTTTGACACTTGTATTCATTAATTCATCAACAGTTAAAGAAAATTAATTGTGATCATCTTTATGGTGGGAAGACATCGTTTCTCACATAAGTATAATATCCACAGAGGACAGATAAGACACCCAAGTCCTCAGCTAAAAATCTAAGGATAGGTTCATAGTTAACCACAAATCCCTACCCTAAAAGCTTTCTTTTATGAGTCTCAAAGGTCCCAAGCACCCATTTGCAAAGAAGTTGTAAGGGTACATCCAAATGCAAATGTAGTCCTTTATTTCTATAATCAAACCCTGGGCTTGATTATAAGGAGGCATGTGTGCATGTGTGTGTTCAATAGGTCCTTCTGTTTCTTTAGATACATTTAATAATACCCTTTTTTACTTAATAATACCCTTTTTATTTATGGGGTGACCAATGTACAAAGACTGAAATGTAGGAGTGCTGCAAGGGAGGAAGAAAGAAAAGCAGCTGAAGATACAGACTCATAAGGGTTCAGAAATTCAATACTGTTAAATTCTATACAGACCAACTGCTTTCATTACGCACCAATTCTTGGAGGGGAAAGAACTCACACTTATGAACTTGCAGGGGCATAAAAGGCTATCTGCTTCTTTTGTATAGGAGCAGCACTGGCGGAAGAGCCAGTTTAAAACCAAGGCTAGATACCAAATGTCTTTGATCCGCTTTCAGTTTCCCTCTTGTGCAAACAAACGGACAGCTGAGGGAGTTACCACAATTAAACACCAAGTCCTTAAAAAAGAAACGTGCACACACATGCACACGCTCAAAAGATTTCATCTGAAAGCCATGGACTTTCCATGCCAGCTGCAGGCACGGCACGGGTTTGCCCTCTTTTGTCACACTCGCAAGGATCAACTGATAGATACCCTGATTGCTAAAGGTCTTCACTCCCAGTGCTTCTGTGGGATCCTCTTTTTTATTTTTATGTATATAAGGAAAAGCTGATTCTGGCAACCCGCGGGAGCGTGGCTTGAGAAGGTGGGGAGCCAGGCAATCCGCTCAGACAGAAACATCTGCCCGTCCGCGGGCCATTCCAGCTGTCAGCGCACGGCTCGGGCTGCTGAACGAAAGCCAGGAGCAGGTTCAGCATCTGCGCGTCCCTTGGGAACGAGAGCAAACCCAGGCCAGCATCCGCCGGGCGACAGGAGGGACCTGGCCAGCCCACAGCGGCTCCTCCTGCCCCCGCGCTGTGCGAGGCGCCCCCGCCCCCGGCCGGGGTGGGCTCCCGCCAGCCGGGAGCGGGAGCGGCCCCGGCGCGGCGCCCCCTTACCTGGCAGCGTCTTGTGCACCGTGTTGCCCATCACGCCCTCCGCGCGGGGAGCTGCGCGGCCATGGACGGCGCCGGCGCTGGGAGCTGCTGGCCGCGCTGCACCCCGACCGC
>NW_017728914.1:20235896-20245479 GCF_001723895.1 Crocodylus porosus
GACGGAGCGGGGAGGTGCGAGGGGAGAGGCTGAGGTGCAAAGGAAAGGGAAGCGTGCAGCAGCCTCCTTCCACCTCGCCGCAGCGGCCCGCCTTGAGCTCAGCTTTCCTTTTAAAAGAACGAAGTCAGGCTCTAGCTGTGATTGTCAAGACAAATCTCCAGCGTGGATCAGTGATGCCAAAATCCACAGAAAGCCTAGGATGACCGACAGGATCCACCGTCCCTTCAGCCCAGCGAGATGCCCGGTGATCCCAGCTGCCAACACTGCTTCTTATGATGCACATAAAAATTGCCACACAGGTCCAGACCGCAGCCCCTGTAGCCCAGTACTCTCCATCTGTAGCAAACAGCTACCACTTCACACACCCCCCGTCTCTCAGATTCTTCCTCTAACGTGACCCGTCCCCTCCCGGCTAGCTGTAGGAAAAGGTCACAGAGCTTCCTAATTTACTGTGTGGCGTTTCATCTGAAGCTGCAGTGCCATTTATTCCCCACCTCCAACAAAGGACCTATGCCCGATAAGCTCCTGGATACACTGGTCCCACCAAACAGAAGCAAAGCTCAAGGAGCCCAGGGGAACTTAGAGAGCAGCCCCGAGTGACCCCGGCTTGAACATCTGCAACAGCTGCAGTGAGTGGTTTCTAATTTGGGTGACTCACAAAGAACTTAGTTGTGGGCAGAATTTGGAAAAATACCTCTCCCTCCCCTCACCTCCCTGCCAGACTTCCTAGGAAATGAGCAGGATAAACATAGGTCAGATTCTGATCTCACACAGACAGATAAAAGTCTATAGCAACTGCCCTGAAGTCAAAGGAATCACTGCATGTACACTGGTCCAGATCAGCAGATCAGTCTGGGCCACTCTGTAGAAGCTAAAAGCAAATGTTGAAACTCTGGACTACACTGAACTTGGTGAAGCAAGGCTCAGGGGGGAAGGGTGGACAGAAAAACCTAGCTTCCAATAGTACACCATTGTGCATATTTGTTAAAAAAGACCTAATTAAATGAGACATGAGCAGCTGTTCTTAAAAGAGCTTGCACCCATCTGCTGTCTTCTTAGGTTAGCATATGTTGTACACTAGCTTTGATGCCCTGAGCCACAAGACATATGCAAAGTTGTCAAAAGGCATAAGTGGGTTCACTGCAGCAAGTGTTCCCCTCCAGAGGGAAGGAGGAGAAAAGTGAAGTCCTACTTCTTGCAGAGAGATGGAAAAGTCCTCATATCACTAGTGAGCAATGAAGGAAAGGCTTCAGGTAATTCAGACTAGTCTTGCTCCAGGGTGAGTGATGGCTATCATTTTAAGGTATCATTGGCCCTTAACATCCAGGAGCAGCAGAGGGGCTGTTTTGTTAAATGAGTTTCGCCCACTGCATGCAGGTGGTCGTGGCAGCTCACTGATCCTTTCAACACAAAAACTTTGTATTGTTCGCTGTGGTAGAAAGCAGAGGGAGGAGCCCTCCTTCCCTGCTCCTTAAGCACCCGTACAGGGACAGTCACGCTTTTCCCATGGGATGTTCAAAAACACACAAAGAGAGCTAAAAACAGAAGAGAGTAAAATGGAAATGTATATCCTATGACACCAAGACAGCCTCAGGGGATGTAATCAAGCTTCCTACATTTTGGCATTGCAAAAAATGTACGTTGTGTTCAAGTAACAGCTTCACACAACATGATACAACAAGCATGAGAAACAGTCCGCACATGTGATTTTTTTTCTTTCCTTGGGGGAACCCACATGCAACTACAAAGAGAACCAGAAAACAACAGAAACTGGACACAGGAAGCAGAACTGGGCAGTTGGGGAAGGGTTTGTTTCATTATCCAAGTCTGGACAAATGCAAAAAGGAGCCCAGCTGTATGGGCCCCAAAAGACTAGTAAAGGTTGATTAGAAGTCTACTGGTCTTTCAGCTCCAGCAACTAGAGGTACTAAAGAAACACACTATTGAGAAGCACCAATGTTAACCCAGTTATCTGCACAAAGAACTCCTCCCTAGCCTTCCTTTCACACACACATCCTATGGAGAAAGAAAAGAAACAGGAGTGATTGTACCCTGCTGCTATTTTAGTCTTCTCTTGTTTACACTGATGTAAAAAAGTAACAGCAGCCCCCAGCTCTAATATCACACCTTTCACCACCAGTTCTCAAAGCCCTTCACAAAGGTGCCATTAGCCCCATTTTACAGGTGAAGAAACCAAGGTACAGCAGTGAAGTGACTAGCCCAAGAGGGGTCTCAGCAAACCAGCAGCACCAGAAAGAGAACCTGAATGGAGCCTGCTCTGATGGGCATTCATCAGGCTCTAGTGTTAGGTCCCGAACCAGTCTCCCTCAGCATACCTGAGCTGCAGCATAATTTCTTCCTTCTCTGGTACATTTTCCAGGCACAGGATGTCTGTTAACCCATAACAGAAATTGGCTTTCTTGAACCAGTTACCATCAACTGGTTCATACTATCCATACTTTAGTCTCCACAACACCTCACATACCCCCTTTTCCAGAACTCCAATCTTCTGAGTTTACAACTTAATTCTTCAGAGACATAGGACAGGTGTAGCACATCACACACACATACATGTGTGAACGTGTGCGTGCTTTGCTTAGTATTGTAAAATAAATGCGCCTTTCTCCTAATAGCATATGAAATACACAGATCTGGAGAAAACAACATATTCAAGATAATTCAAGAATTATCACGTGGGATGAAGTTAGACTAGTATAAAAACACTGCAAGACAAAGCAGAATTTGGGAGGTGCTCAGATACACTGCATATAGATTCAGTGGTGTGCCCTGTAGAAGAAATCAAATGGATGCAAGATGCCCATTTACCTAGGATGTTTTAAAGCCCCTCTCAATCCTATAATATACTAGGGTGAAAACAAAGCCTCAAATCCCTGGAACAAAAGAAAGCAGCTTTGTTTCTCATGCTTCCTTTAACTGGTGGATGAACGTATTCTTGCTGGCAACAAAACAGAATGAGTATCACCCAAGGTAAACACAGTACTTAGCAGATGTGTCTCAGCTATCATAAAATTACTCAAAGGGAGCTGCGGCACAGTAAAATCAAGCAGTGAAAAGTCAAATTTTTAGCCATCAAGCATAAGAAATGGTCATTAAAGCCACTCCTGGACATAAGAGAACAGAAAGCAGGTCTGCACTACAAAGAAACCGCTGGCCCATTCAGTGCAGACAGCGACACAATTCAGAAACCTTCCTAATGTGACTGTACCTTTACACCAGGCCCACTGGCAGATACAAGGGCTGTATTTGGCTGCCACACCATAGGGCAACTGCCACAGAAAAGCAGTCTCTCAGGAAAGGGGAATATTTTATAAAAGAACAGCTACATCACCATCATCTGTCTCTAAACCGAAGCAGCTGACTTGTGCTGTCTGTAAATCCCCTGCAGGCTGCGGTTCTTTGGGAGGAGAGACACGAGGAAACATCATGGGGTTATCGTTTTCAGTTTGGCACTCTTACATTTCTAACAGGTGGCAGTAAATAATTACAGGCTTATCCTTTTCATCAATAGCAAGATGAAGTGATGACAGTTTGTAGGCCTTTTACCCTTTAAGGGAGTGAAACCTGCAGTGCCTGAGAAGAATTGTTTTACACCCTGGATCTGATGAAGCTTCCCTTTCCCATACATAGCACAATAGATCAGTGCTGCAGGGGTGTCTCCTGCTGCCTGGCTGCTTTTGGAGAAGCTTCAGCTTTATTCTACTGTCCAACTGGCCAAAAATCAATTCCTGCACACTCTGAGCCTGCCTCTGCTGAAATCCTCTTCTCCAGTTTGCCACACCCTCTTGCTATTCTGCCTTTTAGGCCTTTCTTAACAACTTGCATTCAAAATTCTCGGGAGTCCAGATTGCTGCCACCAGATATTTCCCTCGCTCTACAATCTGGGGCTGCATCAATCCCAGCTCCTACAGCTCCTGAACCATCCTGAAATCCAATTCTACTCTTGCCTTTCAGAGTGCTCCATGAAATATTTCAAATGACCCTGTTATCTAGTCTCTCATCCACCTCCTCCCAACCCTATTCCTATAACTCTGCATTTGGCTTGCAGGGGAAGATGTCACTCTTTCTCTCTCATGCAGCCTCCACTGTCTAGAGCTGTGACTCTCTAAGCCACTTCCCTTTTCTTAAATCTCACCTTGACACTTTTCTCTTCTTCTCCCAGTTTAGGAGCGTTTGCCTGAGAATCACTATTAGTTGCTGTGGATGAAAGACACCCTGTAAAAATAAAACAGTCTTACTGTGCTTTTTTGAAGCTCTAACAGGCATTCAGCACGCTACCTTAGGTGCCTTACTACCTGAAAAGGCAAATAAATGTCCAAATAATGGTCTCTGAGATGTGTATCAGTGGGGCATATTTTATCTCTGGATATAAATATCTACTCGTGATAATGCAGCCTACAACATAATAGAAACCAAGCCTTTTATGCTGAAACACATATACAGTAAAAAGCTCTCAGCTACTGTGACTTTGGTTGGCAATACATGTGTTCCCATATAGAAATTCTGCTCTTACTGACACCTGGTGCTTTCTTCTCTCTTCACTGGGTAAACTGACTGCCTGGAAGGAGGAGGTCATTTGAGACAAGACTTGATCATTTGAATTAACTGTCAGGAAAAGATAAAAGCAAATGTTACCAAGAAAGAGATGATCTCTTCACTCATCTCATAACATGCTAATCTCACTGGCTCAGTCCTATAGGGTGAGTGCGTAATAATAATCACTTCAGCTCACAGCAGAGCAAATTGTTAAAACTGCTCCTTCCATCTCCATAACACACATTTAAGAGGTATTTGTTTAGGAGAGATTCATGTACATTGTGTCCTCAGTCACTGTGCAGAACTATCCTGCCACCCACACGTTCCAACTGCTGAAAGCAATTATTTTCCTCCCCCTGCTTGTAGAGCGAGCACAGGACGCTTGAGGTCTCAACAGGTCATGCAAAGAAATTATTGAAAAAAAAAATAAAGGGAAGCAGGAGCTTCCAATGCAACAGAAGGAAAAACTGCACCTTCCGAAGAGCTTCTTGAACTGGCCTTGACTGCTGAGCAATTGAAGCTGTTTCCTGCTTGCAGTCCCAATGGTCTCCAGGAGTGCTGGTCATTGTGGGGCTTGTTTATTTTTCTAGCACAGCTGAGAGTAAACCTTATCATCGGAGAGGCCAGGGGCATGATGCAGGAGTGTCTGAAGATGGCCTACAAGGCTCTGGCACATGTGCCATAGCCATGTGTTCATGTGGGAATGTGACCCACAGAGAGAACAAGTGGCTGCAGTGCATTCGTTTGATCTGAATGGCTCTCCTTGGATTGACAAGGAACAATGCACATTTGCACAGGTCACACTGCTATGTTACAGATGTACAGAGCTGCAACCTGCCTCATTTTTTATACAACAGGAGTGCTCAACTCCCAGCCCACAGGCCAGATCCAGGCTGTGGAGCCCATGGGGCTCCCCACAGGTTCAGAAATTTGGTGGCAGGGGAGCAGTGGCAGCACTACTTGGCAATTGTCACTCCCTGCTACCAAATTTCAGGCTCCCATGGGGAATCCAGAGGGCCAGTAGCCAAGTTGAGGCATGTGGGATCTGGCCAGCACGTAACTGGATCCAGGTGCATAGGTCGGTCCAGCATGTGCCTGCATCCAGGCACATAAGACTGCATTCATGAACTGATCTTACTTGCCAACCCTGAACGGGATCCAACCTATGGACTGACCCCATGCTGCTCATCAGGCCCACAGAGCTGAACAATTGGGTGCTGCTATACTCTGGCAAGCTGAACTCCCAGCAAGCTGCTAGCTCCTCACCCTCTCCTTCCCCTACCTCCCCACCCACACAGAAGACTCTGTGTAATAAATTCCTCTGTCTGATGGATTCAGGCCTTCATATGACAGGGGGAAAAAAAAAGATGGGAAAACACAGTATGGGTGTGGCAAGGCTGAATTTGATTTCAAGCTTGCTCTTTAAAGAAATTTGGACACCTTTGCAACACCTGACTGGAAATGCATCAACCCAGCAATACTGTCTGGCTTTAAACCAGGGATTTTAGACACAAAAGAGATGCTCACAGGAATGACCCAATACAGAGTATGAATCCATGCCACCAAAGTTGACTGGCTGGTACATCCTAAGCTTTTTATTTGTGCATTACAGATGAATACCCTTCCCCTGAGGGAGGAAGGCATTTTCATTTTGGAAACACACATACAGTACCCATTGTTGCAAGTGGAACATGACATCTATTGCCCCTTAGCACAACTATCAAAGGAACTTGCCTGCAAATGCTTTCTAACATCAGCCACAATTTTGTTTTTGTCAAAGACAGCATCTGTGGTTCAGCATCCACTAGATAACATATTTCTTCTTTTCTTCTGAAATCAAACTTGCCCGTGTAATTTTAACACAAAATTAAACTGGTTGTGGGCTGTGTTATCAAATGAGTCATCATTTTATGTGATGACCTAATAGGATTTGGAGTATTCTTGGCATGTATGTATGGATAAGGAGTGATATTTTGAAAAGTCAAACCTTTAGCACTGGAGCAGGGCGCTCAAGGCCAGGTCATCTGTGTGCTATTGCTGGCTCTACTCTCGACCAGCTATGTGACCTTGTTGAGTCACCAAATTTGCAAAAAAAGATGATGATACACACCTATCTCTCACAGAAAGATCACAAGGCATCTTTGGTTAATGGTTGTAAGGGAGCTTGAAATCTTTGAATGGAGAATGTTACATAAGAGCAAATTATTATTTTAATGTGAAAGAAAAGCAGAAGTAATTTCATTTATTAGTCATCTAACAAACAGTTGGCTGACACAGAAGAGGTCTAGAAAATATCCCTAAGAACCTGTTCGAGTTACATTTCAGACCAAGACTACTTTAAAATGATGGACAATGGTAAGAAATATTGGGAGGCGGAGGCAGCAGAAGTGGGGGTCAGAAAAGCTTCAGAGCACAAGCCTTTGGAAAGTCTGTTAATTCCTGACTAATGCTGAGGTAAAGGAGAGTATTTGCAATACATATGCATTATAGATATGATGAGAGTGTAGCCCTGGGAAAAGGTGTTGGGGTCGACGGCATGAGGAATTTCAGCCTTCTCACTGTCTTTGGAATAGGTGCAACATAGTTAGTGGCAATCCAATAGGCTTCTGGCTTTGTATCTCAAGTCCTTCTGGGGGAAGAATGGTATATCAGTGTTCACGGTTCCGTTGGTCTCTGGCTCCAGTGAGACCAAGAGCAAGGAGAACAACTAAAAGATGGGGGTTCGTGGGAGATATAGTTACTTGTCTGCTCAGAACTGGGCTAAAAGGACCGGACTCAATTTTTATAGGACAACAGAGCAGCTTTTAAAGTGGAATTATTTTTTATCTCAGTTGTTTTGGGTGGATTAGAAGCAGTAGCACAAAGTTGAACATCTGTAAATGCTATTACCAGTCCCCCAGGACATCCACTCCCTGTGTTTTTGTTAACTAAGCAGACCCTTAGCCAGTGAGAAGACCTAATGCACATGTCAGTAATTACCACACGCCCTTCAGTGAGCTGCATTCTCACTGAATCCATAAAGCTTGGCTCTGCTTGTCTCTCTAATAGCAAACAATGTGCAGACACTAGAATATGGCAAATTTTGTATGGACAAGGAAGATGGGTTCAAAAGAAGCAAGCTCCAGGTGTAGAAGTTTGGTAGCATAAATTATCCCCCAGAGATTCCCCCTCAAGAAGAGTGGAAATTAAAAACACAATCTATGCTTGCTTGCAAAAAGGTTTCTTCTCATCCTTTTCAAAGGCAGCAATTGCCTGTCAAGATAAAACTGCTGGAACTGGAACACATCTGGGATGGATAACTGATCATCCCTGGGATTGTCTAAGGACAAGCCTTTTCCCAGCTACCACCAATGACAGGTCATTCATATATGATACAGGTTATGAGCAGGCTGTCAGCAGTGAGTATTGTCTGTATGTATGCCCTTCAGCAAAAAGACGACCAGCTAAATAGTGACACATGCCAATTTGAGTTCTCTTACCTGTGTATTTCCAAAAACAGGGCAAAGATTCAATAAAATAAATATTATTCCACATCTCTAGGGATGATAGAGTACTTTCTATAATGCAGAAAAGCATTGCCCCCTGCCCCACAGGCTTCTAAACATAGGACCAAATTCTGCAGTCCTTGTTTAAGCATAAGGAAGTCACATCAGAAATAATGTCCCTGTAGGTCCATTCCAATAGATAATAAAAAGAAAACACATGGAAAAACAAGAGAGGATGAGACAAGACAAATGGAAAGGGGAAAGAGAAATTTACCTCTGAACCACCCATACAAATCCATCTAACATCAACCGTGGCCAAAGGCAGTTACTCTCCAATACTTCGGCAATTTATGTGCAATGAGCTCAGTTCCAAATGGACCAGTATCCACATCTTGATTGGTACTAATTATCCTGTAGTCAGTCTGAGCAGAAACCCCTGGTATAGGTGAGCTCCAAGGCAGTTTGTAGACATGGCCTGTCTAGGTTAGGGACTTGGTGTAGGACCAGGACAGCTGGTCATCACTGACCAGTGGTACCTGCTATTCTAGAGCTCCAGGAAGGGCTGACAATCCATGGACACAAACTTTTTGTAAGCACATGGTGAAGAACTGAAGGTAGGGACACACAGAGCTAATATACAAACCTAACTTAAAATCCAAATTCTATGATCTTAAAATCTTGTTTGTTCCATTCAGTGCCTCAGATACAGACTTGGAGAGTGATGACTCAAAGCTTCAATACATAACTCAAAGGCTCCAGATACGCATCTCGACCCACTTGACTGCAGTTCTCGTGGTTACTGTGATATCACACACTGCTTCAGACATGTACCACTTTATATTGTACCTTTGTAGCATTCGCCCCCTCTTTCCCTCTACGCAACTGTGGTGGAAAGGAGCTGTGAGAAGCTCAGATCTCAAGGTTTGTGTCTCTACTTTACCATGACCCGCCAGCAGAGAATGGAGTAATCGTGATGTTTGCTTCACATGCTCAGAACAACCAACAATGATTTGGAAAAGAATCAAAATTGGTCCAAGGGTATATGTGGGTTCCAAGCATGAGACTGATTTGAAAGTAACCAAAGTGATAGGACACCCCAAAAACACTGGGCCCTTATGATCCATGCAGACATGCCCCTCCACATAGGTATCTATTCTTCCTATGAAGAAAGAGGTAGCATTCAGGTATTTTTCTCAAAAGCCTTCCTTGTTCCCTGAAGAGGGTCCTCTGGGAGCTGGGGCCTAGTATCTAGGGCCCATGTTACATTTCAGTGCCACATTGGAGACTGCATTGGGCTCTAATAGCTGATTTGCAGTGGTCTTTCCAAAGGGAGGAAGTCAGAGGACATCAGTAGCCTAAGGATGGGTAGACCAGTGGGACACAAGGAAAACAGATCTTATGATGACAGGCTGAGAGCCATGGGACTCTTTAGCCTGGGAAAGTGTAGGCTCAGGGGTGATCTGATGGCCACCTATAAGTTTATCAGGGGTGACCACCAGGATCTGGGGGAACGTCTGTTCACCAGAGCGCCCCAAGGGATGACG
>NW_017728914.1:20245490-20276873 GCF_001723895.1 Crocodylus porosus
CTATGACCCCAGCTGACTTCCTGCCCTTTGGGCAGGGGGCTGGACTCGATGATCTCCCGAGGTCCCTTCCAGCCCTAATGTCTATGAAATCTAAGGGGGCAGGGGAGATGCCAGAATGAAACAGGGTGTGCATCACCCCCCTGTCCCCCGCTCCCTGTTCCCCTGCACTTTCCAGCTCCAGTCCCTGCAAAATAGCAGAAATGCATGGGCATGCCTCTTGAGTGAGTGAAGGGTGCTCTGCGTTAAATGGAGCTTCTGCTGTTGGGGAGGGATGTCACCCAAAACACATGTTTTTTGAGGCCTTTTAAATACACATTGGCAGCAAAGAAAAATGAACTGACATCTCCCCTCAGCAGTGAACCTCCAGCTGCTGCTTCTGCACTGCTACCACTGTCAGAGAGTCTCCACATCCAGAGTTCTGCAAGGAAGGAACAGGAAGAGAAGGGAGTGAGGGGGACTGCCCCAGGTGCAGTCTTGGCCAGTTGTACCTCTGGAGGGTACTTTAGCCAGGGATGGACTTTCTTATCTGACAGAGAGACTCTCCTCAAAGGGCAGCTCTAAGGTTTCCTCCTCCTGCCAGGAAGGGACAGCACAGTGCATCTGCACACAGGGACTTTAGCTGTGCACACCCTTGGGGGGACTTCTACATCACAGGTCTGGCCAAAACCCACCCTGCTGCAGCTCGCCGAACTGCTGCCAGGGGATCCAGTCTCCACATCCTTCATGTGCTTTAAGTCTCCAGGATTTGAAGAGATTCCAGGTGCTACCTCTGGGTTGGAGACTCTGGATATTCCCAGAAGCAGACCTCTGCCTGATCCCTTTCCTCCTCCCCAGGAGATGGAATTTGAGCTCCCGCTGCCTTTCACTTTGGCCTAGATGTTGACTTCTCAGACACATGGAGCTCACACAAGCCTTCTCCCCAAAATATATTTATTAAACTGCCAGACTATACCCATGCTCTCACTCCAGCTTAATAGTCCCTGGAGAGTACCTGAGGATCTGCCTGTGGTCAGGGAGGCAGCATTTTCCTCTGCCTTATCAGGCTTCTGCAGTAGCTCACCTCATCCTGAGCTGGTGAAAGTGGCTGGAGCCTTCCTGTGTTTTGCCACAGTGTTCCTCCTTTTCTCCTTCTACAATTCCTAAATGAAGTCCCTCCTTTGCCTCTTCTGCCCTTTTTCCTGCTTGAGGAATTTTCATTCCTGCCAAAAATCATTCTTTTCCTTCCACCCACTATCTTAAAACAGCCATTGTTGGCCACAGTGGGCTGTTGTTTCTATTGATGATATGCATTGAAGGTCTTGCCAACAAAGGTGGAATAAGAGGAATCCAGGGGTAGCTATTTCAATAGTAAGAGCACCACCAAGTCATCATGAAAACTAGAAGTTGTATCTTGTAAAAAAAATTCCCCAAATCCTCATTAGCCGATAGGTCCACTTAGCTTACCTGTGCTGAGCCTTTGCATGGCTAGCAACAATTATCTTCTGAAACTGGAGGAAAAATGGCTGGGCTTAGTGAAATATTAGGGAGTCAAAACTGCAAATGTTATAGCAGCATCCTTAGAACCAGGCAGCTCCAAAACCCAATGTACAGTCAGCCTAAACTCACAGCCTCATCCCCTCACTGTGTGCAAACTTCCTCCAATGCTTTGGCTTGACTGACACAATCTCTCTGTGTCTTGTCATAGTTAACTTGGGGCCTGATACTATAAACCTCTTCTCATGTCAGTCACCCTTAATGAAGAGTATCAATAGTGGCGCTTGCATGAGAGAGAATTTCCTTAAACACAAGGCATGGCTGCATTTATTCTCTTTCTGAATCACCTGAATCATCTGAATCATCTGAATGCACAGTTCTTGCATGAGGTATACATGTTAAATCTCATCTCCCGGAGACCATTTTCCTAGTACTGCAGCACCCGGTTCCAGACTGATGTCTGAAATGCTACTGGCCTTCTCCCCCCGAATGAGACGAATTCAAATGACAAAGGATCCAATCTGTTCTGTCCTTCTCAGGACACACAGCATGAGACATGATTTATAGATTTATATATACACATGACCATCTATTCATCCTCTTAGCAAACAGCCCATGAAAGCGTAGCTTAAGCATTTCTGAATTGTACAATTCTCTGCTCAGACAATTAATCCCTAACTGTGAGTTTACAAGGAAAGACATCATGTTGCAGGAATGCTGCAGAAGCTGCCACATATACTGTTCCCTTTGTTGAGAATAGCATCTTTGCCTTGGAGTTTTTTTCCCCCTGCTCCTTTTAATTTCATAAAGCAGGGCCCAGTTCCAGCAGGCAAGAAGAACACAGCTAGATTTTGCTTTTGCTTTCCTGGAAGGCTGAGATACCAGATTTAAAAAATGTGCTCAGTGGGCGGTTGGTAGGATGAATTCTCTCTCAGCTCCATATTTGAGAGTGATAGAGAACTAGCCCTGTTGCAAATGGTGCTGGCTTTCTTTTTAAACAGGTAGCCTATATACTTCCAGCTTTCCTTGCCATGACAGCACAGCAGCAGTTTTTAATTCAAGGATTTCTGTGAAAAGCTTCCTTTGTGCTTCTGCCTTTTCCAGAAAGGTTTGCAAGGTAATTGTCACGCATTTACAGAAAACTTGTGTGGAATGAGAAATAGGCAAGTTTGCTGCTTTAAAAAAATGCTTGTGGGAGATCTCTGGGGCAAGAGCTGTCAATTTGTTCTTCACCATCAGCAAGCATATTGGGATCTTGGGCCATGGCTGGAGGTTTCAAAAACACCCCTAAAATACAGATTAATAATAATTCCTCATGGAAAGCTTTGTTATTATTGGACCATATTTGCCCCTTGCTTACTCCCACTGGTTTTAGTGCAGTTACTCCAAAGATAAACCTCACCTATTCTATTTAAAGATACTTATGCCAAAATTGGCCCAAATTTATCTGTCACAGTGATTTTAAACCAGGTTGACATTGGTGCAATTATCTTGGATTTACACGGACCTCAGGGCTAAGGCCTCTCTCTGCTTATGTACAGCTCTCATGCCATTCAGTTTTGCCATACAGGCCCTCCGTACTTGCTAGGGTAGTGCAGGGGACAGACGAGATATTCAGCTCCTCTAAACCCTTCTCCCTCCTGGGAAGTGTCCTCTATAATGATCGCACCACCACTCCATGCTGCATGCAGAGGCAACTCTTTACCCCTGTCCTGTCATCCATGCATTCATTAGTCCAAGGTGAAAGAAGGGAAAGGGCACAGCTGGTGATGTGATCTTAGAGGCTGCTGCAACAAGGTTGAGCTATCCTAGACTACATCAAGGGAGCCCAACTTATCCTTGGCAGCACTATCAGCTTTCCCTTAGTCTTTAGGACAAACCCTGTGACAGCATAGATGCACAGCCAGCCCTTTGAGCCAGATTCTGCCCTCAGGCCTGCCTTGTAATGCAAAAGCAACTCTGCTCACACAATGAGCAGGAACAGTCCAGAATAAAGATGAGGCAAGTTCACCTAATCTTAACACTCTTTTGGAAGAAACCAGGGGAGCTGGTGCAGAGATCATTTGTGTCATAGACAGAGGGTTATGACTTCAGGTAAGGAATAAGTCAATGGACTGAAACCCAAAACCCTCCTAAAGGAACAAAGGCCCTGTTTTCATGCTAATGACCTTATTAACAGCTTTAAAAGGGTGGTGATGGGAAGAGAAGGAGGAATTAATTAAATCTGCTGTATCTGCAAAATAGTCCCTAAACCAATTGTGCCCATTTTCCATAAAGCATAGGTAATTCTTTAAAACGCTATTGTGGGGATTTTTTTTTAGTTGCTAATATTACACCCTTCCCCAGGGAAGATGGGCCTAAACCTGCTTTCTCAGCTGTTAAATAAAGACAGGATATTTAAAAAACAAAACAAAACAAAACCTCAAGACTCAGCAGCTTAGGGCTGGAGATAACAGCCTTGCATCTGTGAACCAGGTCTTAAAGGGGACCTGTCAAATAGCTTCGGCTTCTGAAGTTTGCTAGGAAAGTTGTTTATGTCGGGCAAATTTCTCATTTCCAAATCACAGCAGAGCTCTCTGCTCCACCTGTGTGTCTCCATGTCATACTCCTCACTGAGATCAGTGGAGCGTTCAAGACATGACAGGGGTCCTTTGTGAATACCCCTTCAGTGACACAACCCTCTGTTCCGCTTCAGCATCAGCCACTCCAGCTGCTGCCACAGGGCTCCTAAGTAAACAGAGTGGCAAATGCCTTAGGATTTGGTGCAAGATCAGGACTGTCCTCAGGAATGTCAGAATAATAAAAGGGCAGGTAGGTATGCAGAGAATAGGGAGGGAACTCCGGTAATTGCTTTTCCTGAACTTAATGACCTATCTCATTGCTATTTATCCCTGTTTTGACCTTTAACAGGCGATTCTAGAGAGGAACTGCAAGACTGCCATTGCCTGAATACCCTGCAACCCGGGGCAAGTCACTTTGGGACAGATTCCGATCTCATCTACCTGCAGGGGACCCAGGCAGCAGTGTCCTGAAGGGCAACAGCCAGGCCATGACTGCAGCCCTTGGTTCATTGTGGGTTTGCACAGAGATAAAATGCAATCTGTGCAAATAGTTAACAGCAGTGGATTACATCTCAGTGGATGCTCAACAGGTGAAGCTTGCACCACTTAGAGCTCAATTCCTACAAAGTAAGAGAGGGGTATAGGTTGTAGCCATGTTGGTCTAAGGCAGGGGCCAGCAATTATTTCGGACGGAGGGCCGCTTACTGAGTTTTGGCAAGCCATTGAGGGCTGCATGACAGGCAGCCCAGGGCAGATAAATGTTAAATTTCTAAATTTCTGAGGAGCCCCACGGGCTGGTCAGAATGGCCTGGTGGGCCACATCTGGCCACAGGCCACATTTTGCCCACCACCCCTGGTCTAAGGGCACAGGCAAACAAGGTTCTTCGGGTGAATCTGATATCTTTTATTAGAGCAACTTAAATAGTTGGAACTATTTAAGCTGGTCTAATATTTATTTATTTATCTATTTATTTTCCAACTATTTCAGTTGGTCTAATAAAGGATATCAGATTCACACAAAGAAACTTGTCTGACAAAGTAAGAGAGACATTCTACTGAGTCAGTGGTTCGCAGCTGGGGTCCCACAAGCTCCTTCCTGGAATGATGCAACATGGATGCTGCTGTGACCAGGCTGAAATGTCCCGCATGCCTCCTGTGGAGGCAGATCACAAAGCAGCTATGGCTTAGAGTTCACATTTTTCCTGTAGCCCCTCCCAGCTGGACCTCACCTGCTTCTCCCAGAAACAGCGGTGCACCAGACAGGTGGGACTGTCCAGCACCCCTCTGTTTCTGCCAGGAGCATGCAGGGTTAGACTGGTTTGCACTGCCCATTGGAGGGGTCAGGCTGGACTGTGGGACCAGCCCTTTATACTGCCCACTGGAGGAGCTGCAGCAGCCCTTTACATGGTTTAGTCTAAAGGACTCAGGCTGGGCTAGTATAACCCCTATGCACTTGGACAGGAAAGACCACCCTCCTGCCTGATTTCAGTTTATCAAAAAACCCTACTAGGGCAGCAGCACACCGGGGGAGATGCACTGAGGTAAGCAGAGGCCGAACAACAGTAGTTCTCAACCACGGACACCACCAAATTCAAAAAAGTTGTAGAGGGCGCCCTGACTCTAAGCAGGCTGAGAACCTCTGCACAAAGTGTTGTCTAGGGGACAATCAAATAACTGCAAGCACAATTTCCACCAATTCAGGAAGATGAATTGTGCTGACTCTGGTAGGTTTTTCCAGTATAGACAACATCTGAGACAGGACCAGACTCTGGGAAATGGGGACAAGGGCTCTGTCTTTCCCTTTGAAAAGCCCCGTAAGCTTTACATTGAAAAACATCTTGAGATGAGCCACGTGTTATCATGAGGCTTTTGGGATGTCTAGAAATCTTGGCTCGAAACTGCCAACTGCAAGGTACAACCCCAAAGTCAAAACCATTCAGTAAAGAAACAGTATCAAATTAGTTGCAGCCTTGAATTACACTTGGTTCAAACCACTTTATAAAGAGGGAGTTGATAAAAAAATAATGGGACATTTTGCTCTTTACTTCATAATGTCAGTGAACACAGCCTTTTGATTTGGGATTTAGCTTTTCCCATACAATGATGTGCCCACCACAGGCTTATTGTCTAAGCCTACGAGAGACAGATGTGAAAAGGAATAGCAGCAGAGGAGGCTAGTTACACAGGCAAACCCTGAGAGGCATGAACTGGAAACAAATGGCAGAGTGAGAAGTTAGAGGCCAAGATTTTTCAAAGTGACTATGATTCTGGATTCCCCACATTTTGGGTGCCCTACTTGACACACACTAATGAGGGCTGTGCTTCAGGGGACATAGCACTGAGATGATGATGAGCCATAAAGGTCCCATCTGCAATGGCAACACAGCCTTCCCTCTATAGCACACCTAGTTCAATTCGGTAGGTCACCACCCCCTCTCCTCCAGAAAGCCTGTGGCAGCATTAATTACGTGGGCTAGCAGGAGATTATGTTAACTCATGCTGCTAAGCACTGTGGAGGTGAACACGATTGCATTCACTCTGTAGGCAGAGGGAGATGTGTAGAATCAGGTGGTTTCAGTTGCATTTCTAAGGGGAGTATTTGAAGTAGATGCAATGGGAACATTAAGCATGATTAGAGGTGTGCCATGCAAAAATATCACAGCTCAGGCTGCTATTACCATACATTCACTTTATTTTGTATTCAGAGAGAAACCAAGATTGAACAGAGTAGTAGCTGGATTTCCTGGCTCATAGGATGATAAAGGATTACAGAAATGCTCACCTTGAGGCCACAGTTTCAAACCTATCCTGAGTTAGCAGAGACTGAAAAACCTTTGACAAGTCAGCTCTGCAGACTGGCTGACATAAAAATCAGTGGGTGCTTCTGGTCCAGGCTCTAGTGATTAAGTGATGCTTTCAAAATAGGCAGCAGTCAGACAGCTCAGCAAAGTGATGGGTGAATGAGGCAAGGAGGCTGAACTCCCCTCTGGTCTATGGGGTCCTCCTAGTCCATATAGAAAACCACTCCCATTATGAATAGTCCTACTGTGCATGACAACAAGGGCCTTCGAAAAATGGGGCCATAGGTTTCCTAAGCAGCTGCTGAGTTAGGGGGAATCTCTGGTTTTACAGTGGACAGTCTGGGGCACTCTTAAAAGGGCCACATTTGTACAAAACGCTGAGCATGTATCCTCTGAAATGTCACTGTGGGACATGTTCCATCCATTGGGCAAGTGGCACTCAGCATGGTGGTCTCACTGCTGAGGATGGGAGCAGAGGGGATGTGTCACCACCTAGCCTCCAGAGGAAAGCCCAGCTCAAGGAGACCGCACTGGGAGAGGCATTCAATTAGCATCTCTCCCCAGCTAATTCAGCCCCTCCTCTCTGGCCAGCCTCACCCACATTAGGGTCTCTGCTGGCTGGCTGCACGCCCCAGTGGGGAGGAGATGTCTTGTGTCACCATCATCATGCACCTACTGTAGCTGAAGGTGCCACTGATGGGTCATGGTTGTTCAGATTAAGGATGGAACTGAACCTTATGAATGAAACCCTGGTCTGGCTGAAGTCATTGGGCAAAGCTCTCGTTGGCTTTATTACGGCTAGGATTCCACCCTGCCTATTTTAAAACTGATCCCATCATGAATGAAAGGGAGGCTGGGAAAATTTCCATCTGAATTAAAATGTGACTTCCTACTCCAAATGGTAAAGAGAAGACGCATCAGAAAACTCAAGGTCCTCTTCAAATACCCCTGTGCTGTCCACAGTCACAGCCATCATCCCTCTGAAGGAGTAAGGGCATTCCCCATCCCAGGTCCTCCCATTCTCCCCAAACATTTAAAACAGCTATTTGTTTATGGGGCCCCAACCCAACCAGCACCTGGCAAGGACGACGCTTTCTGCTTTTGCATTGCTCCTAGCTTCCACGGTTACTTCTATCACCTGTCTTTTTAACTGATAAAAATAAGGAGATGGCACACGCAGGCAGCCATGTGCACCACTGTGTGTTATCTCTGATGTTCCAAGGAAAACATTTCTTCTGGCAACAGGAGGATGTTTCGGTCCTCTTTCTAGCATTTTATTAACAACCCTATGGTAACCACCCCCCCCTCCCTTTTCACTACACCCACCATGTTAGCCATCATCTGGTTACTAACTTGGATGCGAGGGGTGGGGGAAGACCAGCTGGGGTGTGCAGAGGCATCACTGGATCACTAACCTGGCCCTCGAAGACTGCAAAAGGGAGGAAGCACACGAAGAGGAACATGATCAGACCAACTATTTGACTCTTGACTGTGCTGCAGCAGCCAACACAGAAAGGAACTGGTAGTCACAGCCAGATCTAAACTAGGAATCCACATGGAGTTCAGGCAGATGGAGTAAGTGGGTCACAGAACTACCAATGAATACTCCTGGTGCGCATTACAGAGAAGGCATTTCCATGAAGCTCAAAGCGTGGCGGGTGGCCTCGCTCCCCTCTTCTCAGCCAGTGCTATAAAGTCCAGTCAGAGCAAAGCCAGAAACCTCAGATCATGTAAACAGCTTCAAGCTAAACTGGCCACACCAAATTGTATCACAGCTCATGGGCTACCGGTCATTAGCACTGCACATGCCAAAAGCTGTCTTGTTCACTCTCTCATTTCCTCTTGCACAAGATACACACTGTATCGAAACCTGAAGATTTCAGTACAAGTGACAAGAGCTGTGCATGCTAGACAGTAAATACTTTGTACTTCTAGAGTACTTTTCAGCCAAGGATTTCACAGTGCTTTATAAATGTTAATTAATTAAGCTGCAATATCCCTGGGTGGCAGATGACTATTATAATAGCTTTTTCACAGATGAAGAAACAGAAGCACAGAAAAGCCAAGGGCCAATCCAAAGCCGATTAGAATAAACAAAAAAGTAAACACTTGTAAAAGTCAGGCATGTGCCTAATGCTCATCTGCTCAGTGAACCTCAACCTAGAGCTCCTCCACGCTCTTTCTGGCTAACGCATAGATCTGTGCCTATGTATTTCAGTCCTAAACTGGAGCCCCTCACCGCTACGTCAGCCCTGAGCTGATTCAGGATTGTGCAGAGTACTGAGCTGTCTCAGCATTGTAGGTAAGCATCAAGTATGGGAGGAAATCATCATCACACCCATCCTCATTTGGAAGCCATCAGCTGAGGCACAAAGGCCAGACCAGGTACCCAGTGTGCTAACACCCTCATTATTTAGCTATATAACAATTGGTTACAATACATCTGGGGCTATTTAAAGACCCCATCAATTAGAGAGCAGCACAATCTGTAGCAAGCCAAATATGCTGATTAATGAAAATGAAACGTGAAAAACAGGACATTTGTTTACTTTCCTTATTTCTTTTGCAATAATTGTTCCAGATCTGTCCAAGGAAAGCATCTCTCAGGGCTTATCAGAGCAGCCACGGCAAAGGAGAACAAAGGAAACACCAGTCATTTCCAGTAAATCACAAAAACGACAAGCTTTAACCTTCAAAAATGAGCATATTCCTGCAAAGGGCTTGGCTGCTCAGTCTTCATGCTTCCTTTTCCCCGTGTCCAGGTTTCCTAGCAAATGTTTCTTAAGACAATAGCTACTAGCATCAAAGAAGAAATTAAACTCCCCCCTTCCTCCACCACACACACGCCCTGTCTGCAAAGAGGCTTATAATGGAAATATGGGGATGAGTTTCATGTCTGCCTACAGTATCCTTTGGCAACTAAAAAATGGCAGATTATTAGCATCTGTATTTTGGTAGCACTTTGAAGCCCCAGTTTTAAATCAGGGCCCTCCAGTGTTGTGCAGTTTTGTTCAAGAACACAAAGAAAGACCTGCTTGAAGGAGTCTGCCATCTCAGAGAAGAGGTATGCTAGGTAGGGTGAGGGCAGATGAGCAGTCAGAATGCTATAATGCACTATAACTAGCCCTTGGCTGCAGAAGCATATGAAAAGAGCTATATCATGTTAAAGCAGGGCATGCTGGGTCTGCCCCAGATTCCCAGAAGTGCAAAGGCTGCTTGCGGTAGGCTTCATGTGCTGTATCAGGAATCTGCAGGAGGATTCGGCACAATCTAAAAGCAGACTTCAGCTCTGGGAGAGCACTGGGATGATCTGGGAGCCAGAAACAACCAAGCCCTGTGACACCAGAGTGGTTCTGCATAGGGCTCGCTTCAGGGCTTTACATAGCTCACTGTCTGCACATCAACATCATGAGCTATCAAACCGAAGACAAACACAGGGTTATTGTACTGTTGAGATTGGTTAATACTTGCACGGAGCTTTGAAGACGAAAATTATTAAGTGTCATTTTTCTTTGGCAATTTCTCCTCACAAAGCTGCACTTATCCAAGGACTGCTTGAAAAATCTCAGGCAGTCACAATGGCAACAATCACAGTCTATAGCACTTCCACCCCCCATACAATCCTGATGTACAGCCACCTCTGGGGTGCAAAATGGCAGGTAGTTAAAGGAGCATTGCAACATTACACAGGTTTCAACGGGCAGGGAAAAGAAATACCATGTCCATTCAAAGTGGAGGGAAATTTTAAGCAGGCACAACTTAATTTCTGCAGTAGGCTTTAGCCAAGACACCAAGCCTACCACTTTTCTTGCAGCCCAGAATCCTGAACGACCTCAAGGGCCAGGGCCTGCTCAACAAGTGTAGATGGGGATTAATTATGACTTGAAAACTCAGTGGTTTAGTAAGAGGTTTACACAAAGGTGGAGAAGTATATAACACCTGCCCACACACATGGTACACATACTAACCAAAAGGAAAATTCATAAGGCAACTAAAAGGCCTTGACTCCAGAGGCTGGATACAAGCCATCCACTCGGACAGGCTGCTGTAGCGTTAACCTGTTCAAGCCTCTCATGAAAGACATTTCTTAAAGCTCCTTTAGGGACACGGAAGAGCTGTTCCACCACTCTAGCCAAACCTCCTTTCCCATCTCTGGCCCTTCTCACAGAAGGTCACTAAGGATATAAGGATACCCCAATGGCTGACTAGAACAAAGAATGTGCAAAGAAAGTAAGTTTGCAACTGCTTTTCCCTGAGGCTGCCACATCATGGCCCTGCTCACTGCATGATCTTCTGGCTCATCAGTAGCTGACTGATGCAGGTTCCTGGCCCCTTTCTAAAGCAGCATTTCTCAACCCTTGGCTCGCGACCCAAAAGCTGGTCGCAAGAATACATGAAAGGGTCGCAAACAAACTTAAAAAATGGATACTCCTTTAAAGGAGAAAAATGGGGAAACCATAGGTTTCCCCTTGCAGGCAGGCAGTTCCAGCCTGCAAGGGACTGTTTGGAGCACCCCCATGCTCCACACATGGGGTGGGTGCCCCAAAAGCAGCTGAGAACCACTGCCCTAAAATTCACCCTGGGCACAGAGAATATCATGCTAGCTCTGCAAGCTTGTAAACTGCCTTGTAAACTCCTCCTTGCCCAAGATCCAAATCAGGAATGGCCTTGCCTACCTCTCTTTAAAGCCTAAACTCAGAACTTCCTTGTTTTCATCATTGTAACTGGTCGATGGTTCTGGAGGAGGGAGCCGGTGGGAGAACAGGGTGCTATAAAAGCCAAGCGGCTCTTCCTAAGAATGTGCACCAACCAGAATGACAGGCTCCTCCTGAGCCTCTGCTGGGAAACTTTCATGAGCCAGATTTTACACAGCCCAGTCATTGTATAGTTTTTAGAGGTAGGGAAGCCTGATCTGCTGAAGTAAGCTGATAGAAAGCAGCAGGTCATCAGGAAACCACCACTTCAACCACTCCTCCTGCCCCTCCAGCATGCTCTGATCCTCACTTTGCATTCTGTTTCTGTCTTCAGGGACTGAGATACAGACAAGCCCTCAGCGCCCACAGCAATGTGATGGCACTGGCAGGACTCAGTCCAGACCCTGGCTGCCTCCAGGCGCTCAGTCTCTGCCTGGAAAGCACAGCCACCAGTTTTCCGAAGGGAGGCTCCCAGTGGCACTGAAGTTTACCTTCAAACGAACACACATTTGTTCCCCTTTAGCTGCTAGATAAGGTACACACGGTCTAGAAGTCATAATTACAATATCTGAAGCACTGATGAGGGCTCTTAAGGCACATCTTGCTAACACTCTGTCTGAAACGTGACTCATGAACAGACGATTGGCTTGTTGTGCTGTGGCCTCAGCTGTACTAAAGCCCATCAAATACCTTAGGTATGAAATGTTCCCTGTTGCTCAGGACCTGGCCCCTAAAATGAATGCAATGTGGGCCTTTTTTTTTGGTTTGTTTTGTTTTTGAAATTACTTCTTGAGAGAGGGAGAGGACATGTGTGGGTCTGTTTTCTTTCCAGGCAGGAGAACGATACTAGCCGGACAGCTCGGGGAGCTGATCTTCATAGCATCATCCTCACAACTGGCCCAGCATGAGTTTTCTCAGCATTTGCCCCATACCCTGCTTGGAGTCATCACTGCCAGCCAACAAGAGGGCAGCTCCCTCCCTGCCTGAGGTCCTTTCAATCTCCACCAACATCATTAGCAAAAAGTTACACAAATGGAGGTTAACGGTGGGGGCTGTTTCTGTGACGTGAGCAGCTCTCCATTGCCACCCTGATTTCATATAAATCACCCACACAGTGAGAGAAAGGAACATTAGGTTGCTACCAAACCTGGTCTGGATTACAATGTGCGCCAAGACGTCCACGCTTCGTTAACTCATGGTCTTAGATGAATATTCCAAAGCCCAAACTTTTCACATCTAAGTTTGCTCCTGGCAGTAGGGAATATGCACTGGCTTGCAGACTGTCCGCAGGAGAGTTGTAGGCAGTCACAAAAACGGGGGTGGGGGGTGGTGACATCTTCTTTTGACAATCTAGAGCTTCTGAACCCCCTGGAGTCTGTGGGTGGCACTTTGTTCTTGACTGAAACCTGAACCAGATTTGCAGGAATGTAATTTCAGTCACAAAAACAACATCTCCTTTTGTTATCTGCAAGTTCTCATGGCAGCACATTCAAGCAGAACAACACTCCGAGCTTTTCTCCTTGCAACCCTTCCACGGGTGCAAGACTAAATCCTAATGTCCCTCCTTCGGTCTATCTAGACACTTCAACCGTTACTTATTTATAACCAAGAACAATTTGGAGGAAGAGTCCCACTGAAACCAGGGAGGTTGCTTGCATGAGTCAGTATTGCTTTGAAGAAGAGGACCCTTGTACCTTAACTCCTTAACTCAGGACAAGGCTGTGCTCTCAGTGCAGTCAGTGCACTGACTAATGGGGAGTTTTGCATGGCTAAACTGAATAAAACCCTCAGTATTTGGCCTGAAAAGTAATTTAGTAGAACTAGTGAAGCACAGAGAGTGAGAGACTCATTCGTTCTCACAGGCCACGTCCCAGAACTTGTCCCTTTAGCAACAGCGACTGAAAACACGTGGCATCCCGAGGCTGCAAACAATCTAAAGGACAAGAAGGGGACAGTTCACTTTTTTCTTTTTTATACTACTCAATCTGCTTACAAGGTTAAGAATTTCTGACCAAAGTTTAAAAAAAAAGAAAAAGGTATTAGGCTGAAATATTTTATATCCCACAAAAAACCCCTCCAAATCTTGCGTGGAAAATGAGATACATTTCACGAAGCAATTCATTTTACTCAGAATCCCTTTTTGTTGTTGAAAAGCAGTTTCCAGGGAATATGTACAACCAGCGGTAATTTCAACTCAATCAGAATTAATTATGCTAATCAGGGGTCAATATATGGCAGTGATTCTTAACCAGGTTATGGACAGGTCTTCTGAAGGACGCCGTGACCTGTGAGGAGATAAGTGAAGTATGAGGAAATAAGCAGATAAATTAAGCAGATAAGTGCAGACCAGTGCTGTAGCAGTGAAGTTTGGTGCCCGGGGAAAAACCTGCAGCGGCAGCCTGCCTTCACCCCGCGCACAGATCTTGGGGGCACACGCCCCCCCATGCTTGCCCGGGAGCATAGGTGGAGGGGAAAATCTTATTTGTGGGGGGCTGAGTTAAATTTAAACTTAACAGATATTTCTACACAGGCAGGCACACACACACAGACAATGCTCAGCAGGTGAGTGTGTAAGGGGGAGGAGGGAGGGAGGGGAAGGGTCTTGGGGGGCAGATCCAGGCCCCTGCAGTAAGGAAGGGAATGAGAGAGGGACAGGGCTGGGGTGAATGGGGCCCCGGGATGTGTTGTGAGTAAGTTGGAGCCCGGGTGACTTGTCCAGTGGTGTGGAGGGCTCCTACTGCTATGCGCACCCCCAGGACAGGCATGGAGGGCATGTACCCCTCCCCCCACTCCGACCTGTGCACAAGGCAGAGGTGGACTGCTGCTGCAGGCTGTGACTCTGAGCCCCACTGCCTCTGCCCTGGCAGCCGTGACGCCATGTACCTCCTATGTGCTGGCTGCGCTGAGGCCCCTGCCCACCCAGTGACAGGACACACATGGCCTTGTGTGGCTGCTGGGGCAGAGGCAGCAGGGCACAGAGCCCCGGACCACAACAGCAGCCCATCTCATGCCCCCCATGCCTGCCCCGGGGGTGCACACAGCAGCAGGAGTCCCCTACGCCCTAGACAAGTAAGGAAGGGATCCACCTGGGCTCTGACCCCTCCACAACCTGCCCCAGGGTCCTGTTCACCCCTACCCCCGCCCCACTCCCTCTCTCACCCTGGGGACCTTGATCTGTTCCTCCAAAGGGCCAGGCTGAGTTCCTGGATGTCTGCAGACTCCAGCTGCTCATCTGTATCTGTTTGCGCCACTGCCCCCCAGCTGCAGCTGTCTGGAGCCCACAGCCAGGCTGCCCTGCAGTCCTCTGTGCTGCCACCTTTGCCCCACATTTGGGGGTGCTAAACCCCTTTAGCCCTGGTCTTTCGCCTCCTATTCTTGGGAGTGCATGCAGCGGAGGCTGTCATCCTTCCCTCGGCCCTGCACCGCACCCCTCCAAATGAGCCACTCACAGCTCTGTTCCATGCTCCACCCCGGCTGGGCAGGGTGCCCCTTCGCTTCAGCGCCTAGGGCACTCACCCCGCTTGCCCGCCCCCTGCCCCCCCTTGCTATGGTGCTGGTGCAGGCTCAGGCTTGTCCCTGGCTGGGTGAGCCCCTATCCTCACTGCAAACCCTTCTGAATGAAGTAAGTACTGTAAGATATAAATTGTCTTTCAAAAGCAGGTGCTACTCACTCAATTCACAAAAGGCAAGGAGGGGCGTCTTGAGTCTAATGAGGGGTGCCTTGGGTCCAAAAAGGTTGAGAAACACTAATATATGGAGTGCATATAGTCTTAAGTGCCTTCAGGAATAAGAAATTGTCTAGCAAATATGACAACTGCTTAATTAAGAAGAATATTAAAGATACATTAAAAAAATTAAAAAGATAAACTTCCCCATCAATTTAAAAAGCCATCTAAGTACAAGACTTACTTCCTCAATTAAAATGACTGTTAAGCATAATAGGCAGCACTTTACTCACACAAAGCGCCTGAGAGATTTTTTTTTCAATAGGTCAGGAGGAAAGGCAACGTAACAAATGACACTGTCTTGTGATGAGAAATGCTTTCCCACTTGCCACTGCCTCCTCTCCTTATTGTCTATTACAATCACATGTCTTTATTTAGCAGCACACACCTTTAAGAGCAATTCTGAGAGCTTTTGTAGGGGGGGAAAAATTGGAAACCCACCAGACAGAGTTTTCCATTGCCTTATTCAGTTGCCTGCGCCAATGGCCAATGAATCATACCAGATATGTATGGTAGCCTGCAGCACTCCTTCTGTCACTAGCAAAAGTGACAAAATAAGTTGCACGGCCACACGGCAGGGTTGACCCCATGTTTACATAAGCACAGCAGAGGGTGACTGCCTGGCTGTAGGCTCAAGAAGGGCACAGGTGGCAGCAGACAGTCTGCTTCTCCTCCATAGCACTGACAAAATACGGGTAGCTAAGACAGTCCCTCCTCTTCCCACACTCTCTTGTTTCCTTCAGGCAGCCTTAGGGGTGCTGGGCGAGGCAGACGCCTACACGTGCACCTGTATCGAAATGGCAAGTTATTGAAACATGCATTTAGCGTTTTCAAGGGAGGGATGCAACGTGAGGACAGAACGTTTCATCACAGGCTGCTCCCGTTCTGCTGGGAAATGGAGTCAACTTTGTGCTGCCTTGGGCATCCAGGAAGAGCTTGTATCAAGAAAGGAAAGGAGGATACCTGTCTTCTCAGCTAGTACTTTGGAAACTCCGCCTCAGGTTAAAACCTGGAAGCAGGGGATATTCTACAGGGATGGGAGGAAGGCATAAAATGAGTCACTCACTTAGCAGCTCTCAACTCATGCTTAAACTGTAAAAGAATCGGGTATGAGAAAAGATCCCTATTAAGGAAATGCTAATAGGTATAGAACAAAAACAGTATTCTTTAACTTGGAAAAAAAACATAGGCAGCTCTCATTTTTTATGCAGCTGGAGCTTCAGATTGCAAGAGGCTTTGAAATGTCACCCACAGAATTATTAGCTCTATGGTCTAATTTTTTTTTACCCATATTATTCATGTGTTGAGGTTGTTCCCTGTGATTTATCCTTGCCTGACTTTATTTCTCAAATATTCCCTTTTAAAGACACAAGGTTTTTGGCAGATGCTGGGTCAGAGGGGGGTTGAATTTATAGTAAAAAGCAGATGCAGTTCTGTGGCAAGTATCAGCGGCATGTTTTTCACCACTTGAGGACAGGACACTCGTGCCTTTAATAGACAGCAGACCCCCCTGGGAGCATGTGATGGCTGCTTTGATGTGTCTTGAACATGTTGGATAGGGTCATGTCCAGGAGGGGAGGGCTAAGAGAGCTGCCAGGTTGATGATTTCTAGGATGAGGATGAGATCTAAGAATAGTCCACTTGCTCTCTAAAGCTCATCTGATGAAGTTTGCAAAAAAGGGAGGGCAAGAAGAGAGAGCCTGGATAATAAGAGGAGGATATTGAACTTTCCTTGATGCCTCTAATTATGAAGTGGGGCTCTCAGAACCATTCGTCCTCTCCCAGGATAGGAAAGAGTTGAATTCAATGGAATTCAATGGAAACACCTCATGGCCTAGTACAAGCTCCCTTTTCTGACTCAGCCATCTGTTGTGCCTGAACACCCAGTTGTGGCATCTATCTCTATAGCTACATACCAGGCCTAGCTAAACCCTGCAGCTGCTCACAAGATACTTGTTATGACCATTTTGACAAAAGACACTGCAGCACTTGTGACACCCGTGCCTCTCTGTGGAATGAATAAGCAGTATGAAGGGATGGAAGGAAGTCTGTAACGTCTGGTCTATTCGTCATCAGGAATCCTGGTTTTCCATGAAAAAAAAAAACAACAAAATTTTCTGATTAACCCTCCCCCCCGCCCAAAAAAAAATCCACATACCCACATTGTTCTGTGATTAAAATGAAATGTCAGGGTGTTATTTTAATCAAGGAAAAACGTGGACTGGGAGGGGAGTTAATCAGAATATTTTGGATTTTTTTTTTTTAAATCAGAGGAAACCAGGATCCCTGTTCATCATCCAGACCCGGGTTTCAACACAGCACTTTTCTGCTTAGCTGGGACCTAAACTCTCGGGTTAATCTGGGCTTTGTCTACAACCGCACATTGCTATTTTCAATAAGTGAAACCTTAGGAAGTTCCTACCGTCCACAGACTAAGGAAAGATAGTGACATCTTCAGGAGGGCTTCAATTACTCAGACTGTTAACAGCCTTGAAGGCAGAATTAATATTCTCATTAGTGCCCGATCTCAATATATGCAGGAAAATAAAATAAATGAGATCATCTTTTTGGCTCGGGATTGTTCAAAGCAGGTACGGGTTCACCGACATAGTAAATGTTTGCTATGCTTCATGGAGAACAGTCACTGCTGCACTGTCCAAGCGGGCTTATGGAGAGGGCAAAGAACAATGCAACTCCGGAACCAGTGAGCCTCTGCACAAATCTTGGTAGCATCTAAATGGCCTTGCGTGAACATGCCCCCCAAAGTGCCTCTCAAATCATTCCACCCTTCTTATGGGAAGTCAACTCTGCTCTGAGCTGAGACAGTGATGAACTCACCACCCATAGGGGACTTTGTGAGAATGGTCTTTTTCACATCAGTAAGTCTGCTCCAGTTTTGGAACTACTGCTGCTCTCCTTGTAGCTGCTAATTGAAGGCAACCACACAGGTGAAAGCATCTCAGTGCTAGCAAACTAGAAACAGCCCCTCTACTCTGCACAATAATTTATCAAGTCTACTTTTCCATCTTGCTGAAGGTGCTAGTCTAAGGTAGTCAGTCATAAATGTAAGAGATGGGTCAGCTAAAATGAGTAAAGCAAATTAGCATTGCTCTGCCTTTAAAAATGACACATCCCATATTTGGCAGCAATGCGAGCTTCACCTCCAGATGCTTTTCCTCTCACCTTGCTGCCTATAAAAATGTAGGTGCTGGCAGTGGAGTCTTTCAGTTTGGTCTTTCCACCAGCTTATCTGCCTGGCTACAAAATGCTCCGAATTACTGGACTGTGCATAGTACTGACTCACCCATTCACACCTGAAGCTTTTTCAGCCCCCTCTCACCTAATAAAATTCAGTTCATCCACTTTTCAGAGATATAAGAGCTGAGAACAGTATCTCCCACTGCATTCCTCACGTATCTTATTATACCTTCATAGGTATCAAACAATTTATTTATATGAATAACAGCATCACCTTCCCTTTTTGGGAGATCCATTAGTACATTGTTAAAGACATATCTACATAGCTATTAGAATCTGTTGGCAAGACTGTACAGATTATTAGACTTTAGTCATTGCAGAGAGTCCACTGACAGCCATCAGCATTAGGATATATACTCCACCAAGCTTTTTAACTCATTATATAATGGCAAGGAGTGGCTGGGTGATACTGAAATAGTATAACTAGCTGGGTTTTCAACAGGACATTTACTTCTGGACTGGGAAGGACAATTTCTTAACCTTCACTCTTGGAAAGAATTATGATCTCACTGTGTGGCTATCAGTGTCCTGAGCTGAATACCTTATGCTGTTGGACTTCTGATCCGCTAGCAAGGCAGATGCAGGAACTAATTAAAGAAGCAGAGTCTGTTTTCCGCATCTTACAACTCTTTATCCAGTAGCTGGTAAGTGACACCTCCTGAGCTGGTACTTGTTCATCTGTGATCCAAGAGGAAAGAAATATTGATAAAACAATCCAAGGAGGGAAGGATTGCATACTCTTTGCTAGGCAGTTTCAGCCATATACGTACACACCATGTTAATGTCCTAAAATTCCTGTATTATCATGGTAGAGGGTGCTGTTATAAAAAAGGAGCAGATCCCACTTAGCTAAGAACACTTGAATAGCCAAGATGTCTTCTTTTGGGGAATGCATCTCAACTTTGCAAGAATTATTTATATAAAACCCAGTTCAGTGGGTTTTCTCTGATCTTTCTTTGTTCCTCTGATTCTGTAACATGTTCCACAGGAGATGACAGACAAAACCAAGCTGCCAGAGATGAACCCAAGATGAAAAGACAAGTATGGCTTATTCTGTGCCCAGTTCTGGTCTTCACATCTCAAAAGGGATGTAGTACAATTGGAAAAGGTACAGAGAAGGGCAACCAGAATGACCAGGGGTATGGAATAGCTGCCATACCAGGAGAGATTAAAAAGGCTAGAACTCTTTTGTTTGGGAAGGAACAAGCTGAAGTGGGACACGATAGGGCTCTATAAGATCATGAAGGGTGTGGATAAAATGAACAGAGAACTGTTATTCGCCAAGTCCCAGAATCCTAAGACTACAGGGCACCCACTGAAATGAACAGGAGACAGATTTAAAACTAACAAGAGGAAGTACTTTTTTTACACAGTTTGGAGCTAAATTCTGGAATTCATTGCCATAGGAGATGGCAGAAGCAGACAGTATAGCCAGGCTGCAAAAGGGACCAGACAAATTCATGGATGACAGATCTATTAATAGCTGCTGAACAGAATGGTTGGAGATATTTTCTCTGAACCTCTAAACCAATAATGGCAGACACCAAAGAGACTAATGAATAAGGGATACATCCTTCTAAATATGTACGGTTCAAATCAGGGGTGCTCAAACTTCAGCCCGCAGAGCCATGCTATCTGGCCCAGGGGCCACCCCCACAGGTTGGAAAACCTGGCAGTGGGGACCAGTGGAAGCTCTACACAGCCAAATTCAGCCTCATTTTGGGCCATTGCAGGGAAGGGGGATCAGAGCTCAGTCCCACCCACTGCACATCTGGCTGAGGAGGCAGACAAGGTCCTGCCTGCCCTCTTGTAAAGGGGGGCTCAGGACCCCTGCAGAGAACCAGTGCCGTCCTGGCCAGAACCCTAGCGTCTATCTCTGGAGCCTGGCCAGGAGCTCTGGGGGCATGGGCAGGATGCTGAAGCAGTGCCCGAGCATGGACAGAACCAGCTGATTGATGACCACTGCTTGAGTAGAAGAACCATTGGTCTGACCCAGTATGGAACTTCTTATATTCCTATAGCAGAGTGCTCCTATAGTACAGCTGTCTGAAACTGCTCTGGAGCTTCCATCAAAGAGGCACATATAAGTAACACAGTTTCTAGGAAGGGGCAAACATACCTGCAATGTCAAAAAAACTCTCACCTATTCAATTCCCCAAGTTATTTATTAACCTGTTAAGCATTGCTCAAGCCTACCTCAACTGCTAACAAATACTTCTAGAACTCAAGAAAGAATCCTAAACAACCTCAAAGACATAAGTGATGTGGGAGTTTCTGCAAACTATTGTTTTCTTTGGACAAACACACACTGATCTTCAGTCCTGCACAAGCTCCCAACTCCCTAACCACCCCAAGGAGGATAGGACTTCCTGCCCTCCCTTGGTGGTTCCTGTGCCACCCTGTCCAAAGAAAGGGTCGTGAATGATGCAGAATGGCCTGTGGGGAGAAGCCCTTGCATGGTGAAACTCCTGTCATGGCATACAATGAATGAGCAAGTTCTACGTAGCTCTGGTCCCAAACCTTGCTGCAAAGGGATGGGATGGAGACAAAACAAGGCAGAAAAGAGCATTTTAGGCTAGTGAAATAGCCCACATGCAGTTGTCCCAGTACTCCAGAGCAGTGTTTCTTAAGCCATGAGTCGCAACTCAAAAGTAGGTAGCAAAACTGTATGAAAGGGTCACGAACAAACCTTAAAAATGGATCAACAAACTTTAAAAATGGATTCTCCTTTAAAGGAGAAAAACGTGGGAAACCGTGGCTTTAGATGCCCCCCATGCACCACTCCCCCTGCCCCAATCAATGGGAGGGCTGGGGGGCACTGGGTCAGGACTGGGCATCGATGTTTACAAATGGGTCCTGGTACAAAAAGGTTGAGAACCACTGGTCTAGAGCGCATGAGGGTGCCTTGTGCCTGGCCTAGACCATAGTTTCTCAACCTGTGGTACACATACCCCCAGGGGTACGCAAGACGTGGGTACCCAAACACTCTCTCTCACCCTCTTTTCGTCTCTCTCTTGCCCTCTTTCCCCCTCAAAACTATGGCAAAAAAATTGGTGTGCCGTGCATTGCACGGCACTTTAAATTCTCCAGTAATAATTGGTGTTTCGCACTTTGCACAGCACTGGGTTCAGCCCTCCTAGCTTTGGCCAACATCACTGCTAGCGCAGGTACATACTTTAGTTGTGCACCTCTGGCGTAAAAGGTGGCAACCCTGTCCACACCAGATCAGACATCTGTCATATCACAGCCTTATATACACAGCCCTTCTTCCAACATATGGCACACATTAGCCTGTAAATATAAAATCCCCTGGAAAATTGAGTGTTGGGGCACTTGTTAAAATTTTCAGAAGTTAGGAGGTACTTGCTACTTAAAAGGTTGAGAAACACTGGCCTAGACAAAGCCTGTGCCTCCAGGGTGGAGGCCTCCTGCATGGAGCTCAGAATCTGCTTTACCATCTGCTTTGACCCTGGAGGTGGAGAGTGTGCTGCCCCCTAGAATGCTGTAGGGTTATTTGCATTGTCTTTTGTCATTTAAATAAAGATGTTCACTAAGGGGTACATGATTTAAAGGGAAACTATTCAGGGCACCACCAAAACTGCAGGGCCCACTGTTTATGCCTTTAACAGACGACCTTTAGCTTTCAGAAGCCAAGGAAGCATAGGTAACCAGTAAAAGCAGGGGCACTTTTGTATCATGTTTTTGGGTGAAAATGTGCAGGACTTCGCTGCAGTGTCACACTCTCTTCCACACGTGTATGTGCTTCTGGATGCTCCTTCCTCATCTCTTACACCTTGGAAAGTATTTGGAAAGTGCAAGTTCTGAACGCAACATATTCAGTAGTAAGTGCGGCCGCTTATGCTCTACATAGAAACACAGCTCTGCATGCTTGGCTAAAGCTTACTAAAAAGAGGAAAGAGCAGCTAAAATCTTTCCATAGATATGCTCCGGTTAGCAATTCTAACAGGGATGTCGTGCAGGCAGAAGGTGGCATGTTAAGCAATGTGTCAGGTATACACGCTTTGAGCATAACACACCCAGGGCAGCTGGCTGCTCATCTACACAAGGGCACATGGTCTCATTTACATTGGGATTAGCACTGGTGGGAAAATTTCTGCAGTGCAAACAAGCTATGCTGTTTCCCTCTGGTGTCCTCAATGCCTTGCTATCTCTATGCTTGGAACAGTCTTCTCTCTCCAGTCTGCCAAGCAACCTCTTCTGTCTGCCCCAGATTCTTCCTTAACCTACTCCTCTCCCAGGAGCCCCACACATGGACTGACCCACATGCACATGCCAGAGTGCAATGACGCCTCCGCTGCCTTGTTCTCTCTGCTAACACCTCCTCCCCCTTCCACGCTACCAATTGCTACCAGCTGAAGATTACAAATTGTTGTCCCACATCTTGTCTGATTATTTTCTCTTACCTAATACATGCTGCAGTCACTTTGGGGCACCCATCATCTCTGACTCTGCTGCATGTATATTTAACAGGTCATATAAAATGACTTACAGTCTACACCCCCTCTTGCAAGCGAGAGCAAAGGCTTCAGGTAGAAAGGAGATAATCGTCTTTGCTTGGAGAGTCTGTCTGTATTTCTTTGGAAATGCCCATCCCTGTTCTGGGAAACTTTCCCTGTGGGAACTGTCTGGGGAGAAGAATCAATGAGAGTGAACCTGACAATGTGACCAACTGTCCTAGTTTCATGCCCTGCCATTAATTAGAGGAGTTGGGGGGGAGGAGGGGGGGGGAGCACAATACAATTTATTTACCACAGGGCACATGTCTCTATAAAATAAAATAAAAAGAAACACCATTAGATAAAAAGATCCTTGGGCAAGGACTCCAGCATTTTTGTGCATCTAAAGCAGCGGTCAGCAACCTATAGCTCAGGGGATGGATCCAGCCTGCAGGATGGCAGCAGCATTCAAGTTTCATTCAGTGGTGTGGGAAGGAGCAGCAGTGCAGCAGCCTGCCTTCGGACAGAGCTATGGAAATACACTGCACCATTTTTATATCAGCAGCCTTTCAGCATTGGGGACAGGGGGTACCCGTGCAGGGTAATCAGAAAAGGAGCTCTGTCTACAGCATGCAGATACTGACAGTGGCTCCTATGAAAAGCTGTATTTTGGCATATTCTGCCACAAGGCTTTAAGAACTAGTCCCAAAATGCCTTCTAAATAAGTTCTTTTGGACCTTCTTTGCTTCCCTTGGCAAGCTCATTTTGTTTTTTGGTCTGCTTCTGGGTCCTCAGAAGGGCACAGATGATCCTCTTGACATGCTCCCAGTGAGTGGTCCAGTATCTTCAAAAGACTTCACTAAGATGGATGCAAGCTGGCAAATTGACTGGCTTCAGGGGGGATAAAAATCTTGTTCTGCTTGTTTGTTCCTAAAAAAAAAAAAAATCATTTGGCCACAGCAAGCTTCTGTAGCAGAGACGCTGAATTTTCACACCGACCCAACTGTGACTTAAAACTCCAGCACGTTAATCTGGAAGGAAACTTGAATGGAAAGGTCCAAGGGAAACCATCATAATGGATCTCCCACCAGAAAATGAAGAAGAGGCTCTCAGCTGGCTGAGGTGAGCAGACCATGATAATGTTATTTAGGAGCCAACCATGAATCTTTGAATCTCTCAGTAATCTTATCCTAGGATTCATGCTCCAAGTGGATGGGTTTGAAAAAGTATTTCTAGGGTAGGTTGCCTCCTACTGATCAAGGCAAATGCAAAAAGCAAAGCCACGCTCACTCTCCACTTAATTATACTCTGTAAGAACGGACTGTGGGCACCATTGGGTGGAACATCTTCTTAGGAATTTGATGCTACCATTTTTTCCCTGTTGGTTTCATCCATTTCCATTTGGCAAATATTTGGCTCCCCCAGTTTCCTGTGTTTTAAATGGATCATGTGCCAGAAAGGAAAAAATAAATAAGGCACACCCTTTCTCAGGCACATCATTAATAATGTAATTAGTAACTCCAGCTTCATGGCTCTGGGAACAGGGCTTCTTCATCAGTTTATGCACCCTCTGGTGGCCAGCTGACTCCACAGGTGCAGAGCAAAATATTACAGGGTAACAAAGACACACAAAGTTATGTGGTTTCATTTCCTGTTAATGACACCTGGTCAAGTTTGCTCTGTTTGGAAACCAAATGATAATGGCTGCAATTGCAGGCCTTGCAAATTTCTGAAAGCCAGTGGTGTTCTTCCTGCCTCTTACACCATCCTGAGTAATAAAGATCCTGCAGCCAGAACATAGCTGACAGCATCACTGGGATCATACAAAGTGGAATGAAACCTAGCTCACTACTTCTGTCTGGTCAATGAGCAGAGATTGACTTCCTGACGCACAAGAAGGGAGCAGAGCTGTTGAGTAAGAAGAAACCATTTTCACATGATCACTTTTTGCATAATTGCCACATATTCTGTGCTGGGTTCCCGTCATGTTCTTCCTTATTTCATCTTAAGTTGCTCTCCTCCAGGGTACCATAGATATCTGCACAATGCCAGCACGTCCATTGTAACATTCACATCCACTGTAATTTTCTTGCAAAAGTGCTCAAGTGCCAAATTGACTTTGTATCTTGCTCATTAATGCTCATCAAAATTGTTTATGCAATGCTTCTGCTTCTCAGTGGGCATGCCTGCTGTAGTGCCACTGATTTTATGTGGCTTGTACCTCAAGGGTCTAATGCGAATGCTCAACACATTGAGGTGATCAACACCTAACTACAGAATATTCTCTTGTCCACTTGATGCATTGTTTTCTGATTTCCTCGCATGCTCCCTTGCTCATGTGAAGGGAAAAGCATGCGTCTATATGGTCCTAAACCATCTTCTCTAAGTCACCCAGCCCTTCCTAGGCCAGACAGTTTTTTTATTTCATTCATTTTTTTTATGCCAATGCTGTTTCCTAACATGAGTAACTTTAGTTAGTTACTAAAGTCTTTCAGTTTTCTACTGTACAGACCAGAATGATCTCAGACTATGGCTAGGTACAGACAATCAAAAGGCCCATGGCAGAATTGGTCCAATGTACACCGGTTTCTCTAAGCTGTGTGGACTGGATTGGGAGCTCAGGGAACACATTCACCTTTGTCTGTGGGGCGAGGGGGGCACGTAGATGACAGCACTGGCTGAGGCCAAAAGGCAGGAAGCGCTCCTGCATACGCAGGGGAAGGGCGGCCCCCCCACTGTGTTTGTTCTGGTTTGGGGGGCTAGAGCTAGGCCTGCACAGCGGACCCCCCTGCGCTGCCTGTGCACCCGGTGCAGCTCTCAGCCCTGGCTCCTACCATTTTTGTGACAGTTGAACTGGGCAATGGTGGCGGGTGGAGGGAGGGCAGAGCAGAGGCCCCCCCCACCCTGCAGGTCTGGCCCTGGCCCCCCAGACCTGAACAAGCACAGCTGGTGGGAGCCTCTCTTCCCCCTCTCCCCTGCCACTGTGCGACTCTCAGTCCAGGCTCCCACCATCTGTGACGGCCTGGGGGCAGGGCCGGGCCAGTGCAGCATTCAGCTGGAGCAGGTGAGTGCAGGTGGAGGCTAGTCCACCCGCCCTGGGGATCAGCAGGAGCCCACAAAGCAGCCTGGGACGCCAGGGGACTCCCATTCGAGTTGGGAAGGGAACTTGGACGTAGTTTGATAGACCGGTCTGACCTAAACTGATTAAATCTGATACTACATCTATCCAGGTCTATCTTAGACCAGGTTCTGCCATTTTTAAACCTGTCTGTTTGTGCTGAACTTCTGTTCTGTTACAGAAAACCAAAACCAAGAGATTTTCCTCTCTTTTTTTTTCACCCAAGAGAGTATTGTGCTGCACTAAGGCATATTCTGGCTATAGAATCCAGATGCCTGGGTTACCTGGAGGACACCAACTCAAGATACTACTTAGCCTGCATATAAATCCTGGAGATTTTACAAGACAATGAGGCAAAGCAACAGAGGATCTTGAGGACCAACAGCTGGCCCAGTTTCATCATGAGAAGCAGCCATTTGCTCATGTCGATGAGTATCCTGACTCATCCCCCTACGTGAGATTTCAAGGACTTTGCAGCCTCGCTCCTGGCTAACCTTTGCCCTTTCATTTTTATGAGTCGCCCATGGGGAACTGTTGAAATGCCAGGACACAGGGTTTGTGGTTGTTTATCGAGGATTGTGCAAGGTTTCAAATGATGGTTTTGGAGCAGTCAGGTAGCTTTGTTTAGATTACTGTAACTGGGTTATATAAGTAAACTAACACCACCCAGAAGCAAAGAGCTCCAATATTCACTCCTGGAAGCAATCAGATATGTATCCATATATCTGTCTTTCCCTTTTTAAACACCACATTCCCTTGTTGTAAAGGCTCACCTAATACAGTATACTTCATCTAAGAGACAAATTTTCAGCAGGAGAGACAAGCACTTCTGTGCACAGTGCTAACCTAGTTGCATGTGCCATTAAAGCATTCATAGCCCCAGTTATTGACCTAAATGCAATGCTGTCTCTATCCTCAGGAGCACGGCTCACAGAAGGTGCCAATACCCCTGTGATCTCTAGAGGCAGGTTTTCTGTAAAGTTCAGCTATGTAGGAGCTAACTTTCCTTCTCAGAGAGCGTCCAACATTAAAACATTTTAAAATGCATTGCAGAGGAAGCATTATGCAATGGCTGGGAAGAGGGTGTGGGCATCAACATGCTGGGATTCTATTCCCACCACAGTCATTCAGCTGTTGAGGCCTTGGGAAGTCTTTTATCCTCTTTGTCTCCTGGCCTACATGCTTCATAATACTTTGTCTACACTGGGTACCACTCCTCTCTATCACAACTCCTTTCTCTGTCCCTGATCTACTGCAGGTCTTGTCAGGCCAGGCTTCTCTTGGTATCTGGTACTGTGTAAACTAGTACAGCCTATTCCATAGTTAAGGTGTCAAACAAACTGGCACCCCCACCTGGGGGTGGGCTAGCCTGGATGAGGAGGGTGTATGGATACCCAGCAGGACTAAAAGCAAGGCCTGTCAAAAGGCAAATGAGCTCCCTGTGAGCCAACAGCCATTCATACCTGGAGAGGAGGTGGGCATTACCAAGTCACTTTGCCCAAAGAATCATCAACGATGCACAGCATCTAAGGTGCCCCAATGCTGCAGCGGCCTCAGGACTGACTTGACTTGAATCTAACTCAGGGGGCCAAAAATCTTCATCACAGCTCTTCGACCGAGTGGCAGGCAAAAAACAGAGCAATCTGTCTGCTTCTGGCAGTGACAGTGTTGGTGGTTGGGAAAAATGCTCTGGGACTTTTCCCAGGGTCTCCCCATAAAAGATCCATGGCAAAGCAACAGCTGGATTGTCTTGTTCTTCCAGACAAGAAAAGATGCATGGAGCTCTTTTTGGACTATGCAACATTGCTCCTTGCCTGGCTGGGCAGATGAGAAAGAGGTAGTCTTTGGAGCTTACAACACTGATAACATGAGTATTATTAAGTACTGGTATCAAGCTAGTGCCTTGAGATCCCACGCATAGATCAGTGCCCTCCCAGCTCCATTGAGCAAAGTAACAACCAACTAGATGCAGAACAACAACAACGAGTCTCAAATGATTTCCCATCCAAGAACATGTTTCTGAATGAATCACCACATGGGTGTTGCTCCCTGATCTGAATCATTCCTTGGAAAAAGGAATAACATACCCAGGGCAATTCACAGTATGTTCTGCTACACTCTCTTGTGTTTACATCAAGAATTTGACTTCCCAGGCCTGAGCTCCTTCTCAGCAGCTGGGGTTTGCGGAGTGGAGAAGCAGAACAACAAAAGGTACAGAGGACTGCAGCTGGACAGACCTCAGCTGCTTATCAACATGCCTTAACCCTGAACAGGAGGGACTACTTTTATAAGGCAGCATCTCCACAGCCCATCCAGTCCTTGGCCCCTGTGCCAAGGCTACCATAAGTGGGTAGCTGCAATGTAGACCTCTGGTTCCTACTAGCTTCTGGACTGAGACCCAAGCTCTTCATTTCACATAGGCCACCTAACAGGGATCAAAGCAGTCAGCTTTCCTGATCCAAGACTCAGATCTTTTCTAAATAAAACACCTAACAGAAAACTACACACACTAAAAAGCAACTGGTGCCAATGACCTTGGGAAAGCATTAGGGCTAGAGAAGTAGTGCCTGTCTAAACATGCATTTACCAAAGCACCAGGCAGGCACTCAAAGCACCAACTCGCAGGCAAAGCAACAGACATTTAGCTGGACATTTGCTACACAATTGTGGAAGCTCTGAGAATCTGGGCTTAAATTCTGAGGACAGCTTGCTAATGTACCATATTTTTCTACATTACTTGCGTCTGCTTTTTATTAATAACGACATTTATGTGTAAACAGATACAGAGTGTGTCTCTCCGGTTCATCACAGTATTGTTAATCCCCTCACAATCCCCCACTAAGGCTTCACAGTCAGTTGCTGTGGAGACAGATGGATGGCAATACGCCCCATCACTGAAGAGAGGAAGGAACCAATGCTATTAGGATTATTGCCGCGGTTGCCAGTCCTTCCTCATAGCTAGCAGGATATAACATTCACCGGGTAGGAACACAGTGATACTTTAGGGCTGCCGCAAAGCATTTGGGATAAAAAAAGGAAAAGCTAGCCCACAGGCAGCTTTGGAAAATGGCCATTTGGACGTCCACTGAGATTCTGCAGGGTGATAATAGCTAGCCAGTCGCAGAATGAAAGCCTGATCCAATGTCCAGTGAAGTCAATGAGGTCTGTTAGCGTCATGGAGCTTCAGATCAGAACTAAGACAGCTGGAGTGAAGAGAGGAGAAACTGAACATAAACTCTTTGAAGAAGGGGCCCAAGGGAGTCCAGGCTGTTAACACTCTTTAATACACTATTCAGTGCATCTGGTCTGTATATTTGTGTCCAGCATGATGCCCAGGTCTGGAGGGAGGCAAGATCCAGTTTTAAAGACCCATTTCCAAACAAAGATCCATGACTTTGCTACTCAGGCATTTAGGAAGTTAGAAGAAACTGGCATCTGGGGGAAGAATATTTCTTTCCACAAGAGAAGACATTTCCATCAGTAAAATACAGGAAATGTAAGCAGTCTTGTTACTGAAGAGAGTGATTTTCAAGCGAGAAAGATCTTCTTTTAATAACAGGAACCACTGAAAAGGAAAAGCAGTTCCCCTTGCTGAAACTGCCTACCACCTTTCTAGGAGCTGCCATAGACAAAAAAGTATCTCAAGTGCAGTCAAACGTTCATAGGGACTGATTCCTGTGGCCATGAAAACTTGGAGGCAACTTATATCATCATGTCATATCAGATATGCAAGTGCTTCACCCTCAAGTGTTCTTGATCTACCGTTGCTCAAATTAGGAACATTTCAAACCTTCAAACCAAGCTTCTGATTCTGAAGTCAGGGTAAGCTAGATGTGATCCATTAGACAAACATGGCCGTCTCCAGATGAGTCATGGCCCCCCTCCCTCTGACGCATGGAACTGTGGATCCCAGAATGCAGTTTCATCTTAAGCTAAGTAGCTCAATTTACTGGATCAACTCAAAGCATTGCAAAGTGGGACTTCTGGCTTGTTAGGAGCAATCCTTGTATCCGCAGCAAGTTCTCTAATAAAGTCCTTTCTTGTGTTCCTATCCGATCATCAATATGTTCCACTGCTGACTCAGTAAGAGTGGGAAGCTGCATCCTGACACAGCTACAAGAGGCAAATTTTAAGGACTCAAAACATTTCACCAATGAGTCACCTGTGCCTACTTAGGTCTCTGTAGTAACTCTGCTTTAATGCTTATTGTAAAATCCCTTTAGAAGTCTAAACGCATGATGTAGCCATGGGTTACACTGCTCACAAATCCAGTAGAAGGTTAAATCCAGCTATTCTTAACCCTGTTGGCAGGTCAGCAGAGTTAACTTGCACCATTTCTGTGGACTTAAGAGATCCTTTATTTTGAAACCAAACAGGAGCACCTGATCAGTCGCCATCACTTCAGATGACAATGACTGATCTCTGCATCACAGTGAGGTTAAGATGGAGACAAACAAGGGAAAGAAAGAGATCAGGTAAGGAGCAATCCCTGTGCAAGGGCTTGTCAGAGCTACCGGGCCCCCTCAGGGCTGTACATAATCCCTACAAAGGAAGCAGAGTCATGACACTCAACCTTCTGCATAAGCCCCACAGGCCAGGTTCAGCACACAATCTGAGAACTATGGGGTTAGTGCTGTTGAGTAAAGGGAAGCCTTCTGCTTCCCAGAATACACCCTATGGCAATGCACTATGGCAGCGAACCTACAAAGTGTGACAGCAACCTGCATCTTTAAAGAGCAGGAGTCACCAAACCCACATTCCAGGACTCCAGGGGCTCACGTGAATGAGGCGGAAAGGATTCAGCATCGTCTCTGCAAAATCACCTCAGGTAACATGGGAGACCTGGAATCTTAAATCCCAGGCTAGGGACAGACATTGAAAAAGCCTGAGCCTGAACTGAATCAATCTTTGCAGGTTAGTCTAACTTGGATAGCCGAAATCAATTTTGTAACTGGACAGACATCCCAGAAATGTAGGCACATGTCTGCAGTGGTTCAGGCTAGAAGCCAGGGAGTGCTAAAGTAGCCCTCCTATCCCTTCCACACCATGGAGCTGGGGGTGGGGGCAGGCTCTGGATACTTCCATTAGTCCAACAAGGAGCTGGTAAGTGTTTATCACCCCATTAAGAAAACAACAGAGGGACATTACCATTACCTTCTTGATTCTACCTGTTGATTCAGCAGGGACTGTAGCCAGCATGTGGTCTGTTAGCTAATACACAGACACCTCCTCAGTAAGGCAGAGGGGAGGGGGGAATTCCTGCTTAACAGGGAGTGGTGAGAGGGAGCGGGGGAGC
>NW_017728914.1:20276884-20367781 GCF_001723895.1 Crocodylus porosus
TTTAAGAGGAGGTTAGATGAACACCTTGCTGGGGTCGTTTGACCCCAGTACTCTTTCCTGCCACGGCAGGGGGTCAGACTAGATGATCTACTCAGGTCCCTTCCGACCCTAGAAACTATGAAACTATGAACCAGCCCAGAGAGCATGCTGGGATGCTCATCTTAAATAAGCAAGGGGTCTGGGACAGACATTGCATAAACTAGTTTGACATAAATCAGTTAAGTCTGCTACTACTTTCAACAACGTTTATCTCAAACTGGTTTGAGTCATTCTCAAACTGGTTTATGTGCACTGAACATCTGTTCTGTTACAGGTTTAAACAAGTTTCTGATCACTTAAACCAGTGTATGTGTAATGTCTGTCCCTAGCCCCTGTGACAGAAGAGACAGATACACCTGCAGCACAGGATACCTATCCCAAGAGGGCACCATTTAAAACCAAAACAAAGCACCACAATACCAGCGACCGTAACTCCTTCCGTTAGTCTCACAAGTGCACCTGATAGACTCAAGAGTACAGTCAGTAGCCAGCTGACTTCCTTCCCAACTGATATTTCCTCCACTAAGTGTCTTGTCCTGACCCATAGATCTGCAGAGACAATTACCTTAGCTTCAGTCTTTCTGTACTCTCACATGAGCTTTGCCCAGCACTCAGTAGGAGGAGATGTTTGGCCTGTTCTGCTCCCCACCCCCCTACCAAGGGAAGCAGCATCCACAACCAACCAATCACAACACACATCACAAATGTCTTGGCCCCTTCAGGGTCCTGCATGTCCTCTGATCCAGCCTAGACCTTGGCTCTCATGTCTTTCCTGTCCCATGATTCTGGTAGAGATTACCGACTAGCTCAGGGGTGGGCAAAATGTGGCTCGCAGGCCAGATGTGGCCCGCCAACCCATTCTATCCAGCCCGTGGGGCCCCTAAAAAATTTAGAAAATTAATATTTATCTACCCCTGGCTGCCTGTCATGCGGCCCTCGATAGCTTGCCAAAACCCAGTATGTGGCCCTCTGCCCGAAATAATTGCCCGCCCCTGGACTAGCTGCTCCCCTTGTATCCATCTCACTTATGTATCCAGTTATTTCCATATTCCTGGAAGTCCCTTTCTCCAGTTTGGCTGAGCACTACTCCAAATCTAGGCAGGATGGGAGCTGGGGAGTTCTGTGAGGTGGGAGGAAGAAATCTTCCAGCACCTGAAGAGAAGAGTAGGGAGGACACTGCTTGTTTCCAGAGTGGAGGAGCAGTCAGGAAGCACACATCCCCTGCAAGGGTCAGCTCTCTGCAGGGGAGAAACAGATGCCACAGTCATATTCATCCATAGCAGGAAATGGCAAGGAAATACCATCTTCCTCCTTGTTCCCAAGCCACTATTTTGTCTTCATCCTGACACCTGCTCAATTCATACCTCCTGCCTCCAAGCCTTTCACTATGAATCCACCACCAAAAAAAAGACTGGCACCTCTCTGATGGGGCCATGCTAGTCTAACGGACTTGTTATGTATATCTAACTCTGCACAATCTAAATTTTAACCCTCCATCCCACCAAGAGGAGCACTGTGTCTCTTCCTATGCATCAGGCAGCCTTGAGCATGTCCTTGGTGTTGCATAGATAAAATGTACATTATGAGCTTCCTTTTGTCCTTGGACATGGGCAGATTTAAGACTCTACAATCTCCCTCCAGCCAGTGAGTGTATCTCTGTGTGACTATATCCTCAAGGTCCCTTCTAAGCTAAGCAAAACAGGAGACCAGGCAAGAAGATGCTTTGCTCCTATACCTGTCCGTTCCCCCTGGGCTGCAGGTAGCTCCAGAATATCCAAACTAACTGAGTCAAACCATGTTAGTATAGCCCCTCAAGTAGTTTTTTCAGTACAATGGGCCTAATTTATCCTCATGTCTAATTTCTTTAACTGTAATAGTATTACAGATGGAGAGGGAGAGGGGCAAATCTGTCCATAGCCTCCAACACGACAAGAGAGAAAAATGGCCTGGTTTGGCGAGGACACCAAAGCTGACTGTGGGCAAGCAACCACATGCAAGTCATTGAAAACTAGATTCATCAAAGATAAGGATGCTTCAACGGCCATGGTAGAGCTCTACTGCCAATAAAGAGAGTAGCAGGAAGGCTTGTGACTTGCTCTGTCCAAAGAACCTTATTCTCCACAGATTAGCTGTGCGAGATCTCTGCATTGGGCCTTTCACCTCCTGCAGCATACGACCCACTCCATCCGATCCCAGACAGAGGGCCTTTCCTCCCTCAAGTTTCACCCACATCTTGTACCTCCTGCAAGGCATTTCTTCATTCACATTTGTTATCATTAACCTCCAAACACACATGGCGAAAGCTCCAAACACACATGGATCCTATTGCCTCGTGTGAGCCGCTGAAATTCCATCCTTCTCAACATTAGCAATCCCAAAGCTGCGAGAAGACCCCCTTCAACCAAGTAATCAAACACCTCCGCCCCCTCCGAGTATCTTCCTTAGCAAAGACAGACAGCAACAATCCTGCACGGCTCATTTCCAAGAACCTTACCAAGAGACATTGCTTTTTCTTTTTTTTTTAAGTCTATATCACACCATCATTGTCTTCCACAAGGCCACGGATAGTTCCCTGAGCATAGAGTATGGCACAAAAACACCAGGCATATACCATCCTCCCTTTTCTACAAGGGTACCATCCAGCATGCCTCCCCAGAGAAGAGACAGAGAGAGCAGGACTCAACCTGAAGCAAGTGAGCCTGGGATTCTTATTTTTGAATACGAGTCCTAAGATCCTGGCTCTAATGTGGCTCAGCAGGAAGGGAGAGAAGGGAGGAGATCGTCTTGTTCTCTTAGTCCCCAGCCTAAAAATGACGCTGACACATTTTCCCTCTATATTTAGCGTCGTCATTGTCTGGTGCTAATGTGTGCCTGTCAGCGACTGTTTTTATTAGATGACAGAACAATGGATATGTCAAACTCTTCTCTCTCTCTTTTTTTCCCTTTCCCCCCACCTCTCATAGGGTTCCTCACAAATACTCTTAAATAACTCCTGAGCAAAGCAAACTGCTGAAATGATGGTCATAAAAACCAGACATTTCTGCCTCATCTGGGTTGGCTGCTTACCCAACACCACTTTCATACAGGCCCATTATGGGTTCTTAAAACCTCTTAGCAGGTTCCTTTGCATCTAATTCCATCTGTCATCAGATACCATTTAAATAACCATAAATACTTGCCACTTAATATTGCCACTACTTAGTGGCTACATAATGACTTTTATCTATACATCTGAAAGCACTCTGCTAAGGAGGGTTAGTGTCGTTAGCCCCCTTTACTACAAATGATAACCAAAACAGAAATGAAGCGATGTACCCAAGTGTGCCTAGTGAGCCAGCCACTAAGACCCAGGCATCCTACTCTGGGGGCGTAACCACTACATTATGTTGTCCTTAATATGCCAAGTGCTCCCCTCTCCTTTATTGCTATGAAGTATGGTGAGGCTGTGCAGTTTGGGTGCAAAAATCAATAAGCATCAGAAGGCAAAATGATCATCGTATGGCCTCCAAGCTTGTGTGTGCTTGCCTGACTCAGCGCTGGGACAAACATGTGAAGTGTTGGCTAGTACAAATAGAGCATACATTAAACATATGGGTTATGCACATAGGAATTTTCCTGCAAGCATAAACAAACAATTCGGTATATTCAGGGACACAACGCTGAAGTATCTGTGTTACTGGAGCTCCACGGATAGGCCCCACACTACATGAGGGAATGCTGCCATGAACACGTCATGCCTGCACACTCCTGTTCAGGATGCCCTGCAGCCTGGGAAAATGCATTGGAGTTGCTGCTTGGCACACACCCAGTGCCACTCCCCTGCTCTGCTTCAGACCTGTGCATTGGCATTGCCCAGCAGAGGCATTTTTCAGTATTTGACATGCACACAGCAGCAAGGAGTGGGCAAGCCAGGTCTCCTGGGAGGTGCTCCCACAAAGGGCCAGATGTGAGGTAGATGTGTCTTGTGCATCAAACCTGCTGCCATTTTGGAGAGTGCCACAATGTACAAAGACCATTCAAGGAAACTTCAAGGGGAAAAAGCAGCAGGGTATTGTAGTGAAACAGCCTAGATCATCTCAGAATTAGCCATCCAAGCGGTAGTGCTTCGGACAGATACAGAAGAATGTGATAACACATGGGTTTATATGAGAGGAAGGACTTTTGCCGGAGACAAACTGCATTTATTATGATTCATAATATAGTTGTGCCTAGAATCCCATTCATTGAACTAGGTGTTGTATAGAAATAAACACATTGTATGTAGGAAAAGGAAACATGCCTTGCATTCCAAAGCTTGTCTAACTTTATCCCAACTACAAAACTGGTCCAATAAAAGGTATCACCCTAAGAAATCCTTTCCTCTCATATATAACTAAAGATAGTTCTTGACCTGAAGATCTTACAAGCTGAAATATCATACAGATAAAATATGGCATGAACTACTAACAGCCAGGGCCAGATTAATGCATATGCAAACTAGGAACTAGGGCCCTAAGTGAAGAAGGGGCCCAGCTGTGTTTATTTTACATATTATAATTATTGAGCCAAAAAAAAGTAGGGGTCTGTGAGTTTGTTTGCCTAGGGCCCACTAAAGGGTTAATCCAGCCCTGCTAACAACATCCAAAAAGCAGGAAGCTGAGGCACAGGGAGGGCAAGTAACTTGACCAAGGATACACAAGAAGTCTGGGTCAGAGTTCAAGCCCAGGGTCTTAACCCCCAAAATCATGCTACATCTTCATGAAATGTTGGATTATTGTTATGATTTGAGTTGCCTTCTGCTGGCAGCAGCCACCTTGCTAAAATGACCTCCTTTGATAAAAAGATCACTGAGGCATCTTGGAAAAAGAAAAGTAATTTCAGGTAAGTATCTAAGGTCTATAATGCTAGTAAAAAAGAAAATAAAAGAATGCCCCTCGTCTCCGTGGGGCTGCTGGCTTAAGCCTACTTTGGGAGTCAAACTTAAAGCAACCCTCTTGGAAGGTTTTGGGATTTTTTTTTTTAAACTGGAACTTCCAAGTTTTGCACACGTGGGAGATTCAATGTTGCATTAAAATTTCTGGGGACCCAAGCCAAACTTTTATCCTTTTGGGTTTTTCCCATCTGACAGTATGAGAGAGAGACAAGCCCAAACGAAAAATTCAGCCCCCAGCATCTCAGAATCATTGGAAAATCACCATCCAGATGCACAGGCATGGGAGAAATCAAAACCTGGCTACCAGCACAGTAAGCACATAAAGGAGTCCAGCTCTGAACTTGATAGTTTGGTCCCTGCCCTACTTGTGTTTCTGTTTTAATTACTGTGCGTTCTCAAAGTGTTAGGCAGTATTAGATAGTATTGTGCTGAAATCTCTGGCATCTGTAAAACTGGTTATAAATCTTAAGTGACAGTTTGTTGTGATTCCTGCTTCTGGTCAGGCTATAATTCATATGGGACAGCACCTCTCCAAGGGTTTTGACACCAGAAATCACAGAAATGCATGAACACGAAAACAATTTTCTTTTTTGTTCATACTTCCAAAGTGGATCTGTTCCAGTCTGAGTCACAGGTCTGCGCTGGTACTGATTTTCATCCAAACTAGCTTAAACTAAAGATGGCAAAGGGCCTGATACTGCTCACCAGCAAAACAAAACTCTGCCAATAACCACAAAGAGGAAAGGATCAAGCCCAGAAAAACCAGAACAAAAGTTTGAGAGGGCTTTAGAACTTGGCTCTTTTTTTCAATCACTTCATAGCCTAACCCAGACTCCATCCAGCTTTGCAGGCATTTGAACACTCATCAGAAGGTCACAGTTTTAGATTAAATCAAACCATTTGATGGTTCAACAGCAAAGCTCTTCTAATTGCAAGCAGCTTGGAAATGCCAAGTTTTTAAACAAAACCTGTGCTTAACCAATAGAAGTTGTACATCAGATGTGGCACAAAGCGTTCCTCTTCATTGCAGAAGGCAGCACAATGCAACACAGCAAAGCAACTCTTTTTTTTCCCTCTGGAGATGCCCGAATTCTTGGACCATCATCACATGTGGCAAAGTGGCACCAAGCCTAGCAAAGGATTTTGGTGTTATGCGTGTATGCAGTTTGATAAAGGAGAGGGATAGAGAATTGGTTGTCAGGCATAGACAGAGAAGACCTAGGCTACAGTAGTCCTCAGAGGCAGAGAACAGAAGATACAACATAAATCCTCCATTCCTGAGGGCTAGATATAGGATATAGGTTCCCAGAGACTTGGTCTCTCTTCCTATTCCCAGCCCTTCCTAGATTGCTTTCCAGTCTCTGGATATTTGCATTATGGGAGCTCTCCCAGTAAAAATTCCCAGCACCTTCAAAACATAATCAGCTCCAGTCCAGCAGGGAGCTGACCCTTGTTGTACACCCATCAGCGAAAGAGCAATGAAGAAGATGATTTTCTCAGGAATAAGCCATGTGGACTGGTCCTAACAACCTTGTTTATAGAGAAAATGAGCTAAAGATGTAAATGAGACATCAACCTTTGCCAGCAGAGAACTCTTTGGTTTGGCCTGAACTTGAGGAACCTCTGTCCCTTCCTTTCTAACTCCCTTCACCTCCAGTCATACCACCTCCTCCCCCAGGGAGCCAGTCAGTTAAAGCAAAAATCAAAGCAATGTTGCAATGAGAGGAAAATGTTCAAATAAGCATATACTAAACAGAGGGAAGGACAGATTTCATAGTGTGGTACTGGCCCTGCTGTCTAATCTGGTGTGCACTGCTAGGCATGAATAGAGTTGTCTGCGTGTTTATGCCAGGTCATGATGGGATACACATGAGTGTGGGGGAGATCCTCCTCTGGATCATTATAAATGTATTAGATTGGAGAGAGGGAATTAATAATCATACATACTTACTCCTGGAAGGCCAGTCTGGTCATGTGGAGTGTGCAGCTTGTCCATCAGGTTGTATGTGTGATTTCACTGGGGCAGAGATTACCATCTTTTTATTCTGTGTTTGTACAGAACCTAGCATCATCAGGATCTTCATTAGGGCTGTGCGGAGCTTCGGTAACTGATTCAATTCGGAGGAGATATGGCCCGATTCAGCAGCTGAATCTCCAAATCCGAATCAAATCAGGAGACCCATTTAAAGGCCTGAATCAATTTGGAAGCCTCTGAATCAATTCAGAGAGATTCGGTGCCAATTCCGAGATTCGACCATAGACTAAACAGGTAGCAGTCCTCAACCATGCTGGGCACAGCTGCCTCCAGCTGGCAAGTTTGTTGTGGTGCACGGAGGGGGGAGGCACATCAATGCCCCCACAGTGAAGGAGGGATTGGGACTGGGGCTGGAACAAGCTGCCCAGCTGAGGCAGAGGGAGGTGGGACTCGGGGAGGGGAGCTCTTGCCACTGGGCGCCACCGATCCAGGAACTGCTCTTCTAGTGGCTCCTCCAGCAGCTTTTCCCGCCAGTCTGGGAGGGCATGGGAGTAGGTGTGTGTCCTCGGATCTGCATGGGGCAAGCTGAGCCGAGCTGGGCCGAGCCGTGCTCTGGGAGGCTAGCCCCAGCTGCAGCCCAGAGCACAGCCCTGGCTCCACCCGCCCCACAGAGTGCAGTGGAGCAGGGGCTGTGGGGGGGGCCGCAGCCACCCTAAAATTCCCCATAGCTCCTGCCGCCGGCCCCACCCTGATCTAGGTGCACGCACTCACCCCCATGCCCTGCCGCTGCTTGCCCAGCATGGTGGAGCAAAGCTGCGGCTTGTCCAGGAGGTACAGGGAGGCTGGAGCAGCTTCTGCCACTGTGTGCTGCCTGTCCGAGGCAGCACAGCAGCACCATCCCACGCCTCCCCGCTCCGGCTGGGCAAGCGACAGGAAGGCATAGCCCCCCAGTGCCTTCCGCCGCACATCTGGAGCACAGCACGGCCCAGCTTGCCCCACGCATATCCAGGGACACACCTCCCCCTCCCATGCCCTCCTAGGCAAGAGCCGCTGGAGGAGCTACCAGAAGAGCAGCTCCCGGACCAGCAGCACGCAGTGGCAAGAGCCCCACCCCCCGCCCTGGCTTGACAGCTTGTCCCAGCCCCAATCCCTCCCTCACTGTGGGGGTATTGATCTGCCCCACTGTGCGCCTTCCCTCCCCCCTCTGCCCACCACAACAGACTTACCAGCTGGAGGCAGCTGTGTACAGCATGGCTGTGGACTACTGCCTGTTTAGTGTATGGCCAAATCTCTGAATTGGCGCTGAATCTCCAGATCCAAATCACCAAATCAAATCGCTGTCCCTCCAAATCATCTGTATCCAAATCCAAAGCAAATACTTGCTGCACAGAAATCCTAGGCTGTACCATAGAACCAACAAGTAATAACAGTCCTGTGTATTTGTGCATGCATTTGTGTCTGACCAGGCTGTAAATACATAGGGCACCCTCTGATCAGCTTATTGACATGCCATGTGATGCAAGTTTTCAAAGAATTTTATCTGAAGTAATCTGAAGTAATCAGTACTGGGTCTGAAAACCTTTTAGCCAAAGAAAAGAGAGAGAAAAAAAATGCATGCACACATGCGCTCTGCATACCTTGCTCCTGAATGAACACTGCCTAGGCAAACCTATGGGGGTCTGAGAGCATGACTGTCTCAGTGCTTCGCCCCTCTGACAAAACAACCAACAGGGAACCCATTCAGTTCTACCCTGGATAGTAGTGATGGCAGCTTCAAGATATAGACGCCATTCGCGAGGAAGCAGGCTGAAACTGTTGACTCATGTCACAAACAACAGTGAACAGGTTTCAGCTGGTAAGTCTCCGATCATTTCCAAGCTAGGGTAGATTTAAAATCAGTAGACCTGGAAGCGAGAAACTCAATATTCCACTCCCAAACCACTGAGCCACACCACTCCCACAGAAAGGTTTAAGACATCCCTACAAAGGCAACGTGGCAATGGAATTCCACTGCCAAAAATATGCCGTGACCATAGTTTTGGCGAGCAAAATCCCATGGCCTCCACCTCCAGCCTGCCTCAGAAAGTCACTACTGCAAGGAATCTTCATGGACAAGGTGTCTGCACTCTTCTGCCAGTGCTCTTTGCTTCAGGCAACTTTGGGAAACATGCAAGGCTAGGCAGAAGCAAACATTTCCATCTCCAAGGTGAGGGAAAAATCCAAGAAAATTATTGAGCCAAGAACAAGACACAGGAGTAGGCAAATTGGCCCCAGCAGATTGCCATTGTTCTGATTTTTCTTATGGAGAGAAAACTGTACTGATGTGCACTTGGCACTGGAGTTATATGTGTTGGGATGGAAATCTGCTTCTCTCTTCCAGTTCTCGGCTTCTCAGCCCTATGGTTTTGTCCTGTCTTTATGAAACTAGCCTGCAGACCACCATTCCTGAACTTGGGCGCCCAAATTTGTGGACAGTTTTATTTTTCAGAGAGGCTGAGCAGCAACAACTCCTGCCAGTGTCAACGGGAGCTGCAGGGGCTCAGCAACGACAAGATCAAGAATGTGACTGAACCAGCTGAACCTGGAAAAGCAAACAGAAGCCATGGGGAATTCAGGAGAAACTTCACTCTGCTCTTGAAATAATTTCTGTGGGAGCCAGTCTGCTGGCACTGGCCTTTAGAGACTGGGACCTTTTAAATGTCAGGGCTAATCTCAGTTTCCATTTCAAAGAGTACTTTTGTAACCCCTCTCATTGCAATTTGTAGAAGGGTAAACTAATTGCTGGGGTAATTACAGTTGAAAAAAATGAAACCATTCACTGCTCCCTGACAGCCAAGCTGCATAAGGGGTGGAAGGGCTAGGGCCACGATTCATAGAATTCATGGACGTTCGGGTCGGAAGGGACCTAAGCAGATCATCGAGTCCAACCCCCTGCCCTGGAGTGGAAAGAGCACGGGGGTCAAATGACCCCAGCCAGGTGCTTGTCTAGCCTCCTCTTAAAGACCCCCAAGGTAGGGGAGAGCTCCAGCTCCCTTGGAAGCCCATTCCAGATTTTGGCAACCCTTATTGTAAATAAGTTCTTCCTGATGTCTAACCTAAATCTGTTCTCCATCAGTTTGTGGCCATTGTTCCTAGTTACTCCAACAGGTGTCCTGGTAAACAGAGCATCTCCTATTCTTTCCTGTCCTCCCCTGATGAATTTTTAGGCAGCCACAAGATCACCTCTCAGCCTCCTCTTGCAGAGGCTGAAGAGATCCTTGGCCCTAAATCTCTCCTCATAGGGCTTTGCCTGCAGGCCCCCAACCATACGAGTGGCCCTCCTCTGAACGCTCTCAAAATTGTCCACATTCTCTTGAAGTGTGGCACCCAAAACGGCACGCAATGGTGGGGTCCAGATTTCGGGATCATTTGAAAAAAAAAAACCAGGATAAACAGAGAAGTGCTTTTCAACTCTGCATCCCAAAGTGCTTCACAGAGAGGTTGGCCAAGTGCCTTCATCCCCAATAAAAAGGAAACTGAGGCAAAAAAGCCATATGGCTAAGTCAGAAGAAAGGCAGGAATAGAATACATGACTCTTGCCATCTTATCCATCTCAGCTTCCCCCTCTTGCACACCTAAAAATCACCAACAGCATACAGAGAGCTTGCAAAAGGCCACCAAGCCAAACAAAGGGACAGAAGAACCTCAAAATAGAAAAAGCACACTGCAGAGGAGGAGAGGTACTAGATATACAGAATGAGATGGGCTATGTGGCCATCCCCGCCCCCCCCTTGTCTCAGCAAGATCCAGAGTGGGCAATTCAGACAGTCTGTTTAAAGGGCACGACAGGGCTGATGCACCTGCCATTGGAGCCCTGCTTACAGATGAACACAGACGAAAGGAATAGAATAGCAGGTATCAAGGGAGGGTACAATCCTCTCCAGACTTGCACATAGCAACAGTGGCAGTTTCTATAGCAACGCAAGGATTATTTTTAGAATTAATCATATTTTAACAATAACAACCCCATCATGGGGCTGGCATTTTCTCCTCTTCCTTTCCTTCCAGTGAGATAGAAACACGTACACACACACACACACACACGTATAAATGTGTGCCTGGAAAAAGCAACAGCCCCTCTAATGAAAGCCCAAAGCCAGCGATGCGGACTCCAAGTTCTTTTCCTTCTCCTTGCTTTGGTTTCTTTGTTGCCATATCTTCTGCTGGGGAACAATGCATGGGGACCTGCTGGGAATGAAGCAGCCCCAGACAAAGGGTGGGCTAGATATATAAGCCACAGCGGGCATTGCTTTGCAGTGCTCTGGGGTTTTATTTCATCTTTATTGATTCTAGAGGGGGGAAAAAAATAAAGCAGCATGCGGCATTGTGGTCCCCATGCATGGGGAAACATGAGTCACAATGGCAGAGCTGGGGCTAAATTACATCTATTAGGGATTCGTGTAGAGCACCTCAGTAGCGGTGACTGAAGGCAGTATGCCAGCACGGGGAAAGGCAGCAACTAGGGGTGAAAGGTAGAGAGAGGGTGCACTAGATGCACACAGTGTAGCACGGCTCCCCCTAGCAAAGGGATGGGAAAGAGGAGCCAGCTGGTCATGTCTTCTTTGGGATAAGCACTGTCATCAGGGCAGCATGCCTGCGGAGGAAGGGGTTCCTTTGTCCCCTGTGGTCCTATGCACCCACAGAGGGGAGGAGGGAGAGGAGCTGGCAAAATCTGGAGCTAACACACTACATCCTGCAGGCAACATAGCTGGAGGCCTCCAGCTTGTCATCCATACAAAAGGCTCCCATCTTTATGGATTGGGTTTCTTTAGGAACATTGAACTGAATCAAGCACCCAGTTCCCACTGGCTTCCACTGGGCTCCCAATCCCCTTATGCAATTCTGAAAATCTCACCTGATGCTGTCAATGCTTTTAAGACAATGCAAGTAATTTCTACACTTAATTAAGTGAGAGACAACTCATGCAGACTCGAGGCAGCACTGGCTGGGTTAAAGAGGGAATACAAGTTGCGTATTACTCACCCACACGCGTCCTACTGCCACACAAAGCCACAAAATTGCTAGTAATAAAATAACCGCAATAATAATTTTCCTGCTGTGCAGCCTCCATTATACGAAGGAAACCCAAAAGGTAGCTCACAAACCTTAAACACAAACCCACTGAAACGCAACCTGCTCTTGGGTGGAGGGCAGAGCATCAGAAGGCATCAAGGAGATGCAGAAATCCCAGTCTTGTGAGAGGCAGCGGGGCACTTTTAAGTCAGGATCTCAGTTTCTCAGGCCTTGCTTACACTTTCCTGCCTCTGCCCAGCTGCAAAAGCACACCTACATCCACACAGCTCTGGCTGTGCCACACAGCAGATGTGTTGCCAGGGAATGAAGCACAGTCTGAGAAGGCACCAGCTGTTGAAGGGACCACAGCAGCTGGCAGAAGGCACAAGAGTGCCAACACATGCCTTCTGCCAGCTGGTGGCAGAGGCTTCAGCTCACTCAGCAGAGGTGAAGTAATTCTGCCAACAGAAAGGAAACTGGTGGTGAGAAAGGAGCTTGGAGTGTGGACACAGTAGTAGGTTTTGTGAGCAGAACTTTAATTCCACCAGAAAAAACTCTGCGGGTAGACTAGGCCTGAGGTCCCAAAAAACCCCATGGGTACAGTAAGCTACGTAGCTCTCATGCACCTGGCTGTGGGGACGCAGTCAACCTGCTGTGAAGGACCATCATCACTTTGTTGCCTGTAAGCATGACTGACACTCCTACAGGAAGGAAACAGTAAATGTTGGGGGGCAAAGTGGGTAGTGCTCAGCAAACTGCTTTTCCTGCCTGTCAGAGTATAAATACCTCCACGTGAGCCATCAGCTCTCCTAAGATTCCAGTGAAACCAATGGGAGCAGCAAATGGATACACACAGTACCTCTGCAAAACAGGCCTTTCAGCACCCAGCAGTAGACAGCCAATTTGAAAACAATGGTCCAGCTGCATTCCCTCCAGCTGGGTCTATTAGCTGCACTCGGGACTGAAGAAAGTATTTTGCATGGAAGCAAGTCTGGAGTCAAGAACATCCAGCGGTTTTTCCTGTTCTCCGAGGCTGAACTCGGTGCCTCGGACAGCAGCTAGCCTGTGAGCTCTATATGGGGAGCCTGGGTCACGCAGCACAGCTGGTGCAGGCTGCTTGCTATATTTAAAGGGCACTGGCACTGCAGGTGCCTTACGGTTAGCCACTCTCCAGCTTAAGGCTTCCCTTCCTCCCTCCCAGTTTAGCCTGGCCTGAACTGCGTTATGGCTTGGAATAGTTACTAAAGCTTCCTGGTTTGCTGTTTACCAGTGAAGTGCACCCCCTCTTGAAGCACTCGTACAACCCAGGGTAGGCTCCAGCTGCCCACCTGCCTCCTCATACAACAGACCCAGAAAAAGGAAAGAATAATAATCAGATCCTTACAGAAATCTGGTTAGGCTCATCCTTGCTTTTCTGCCAATAGCTCAGATCCAATTCTGCCTGCTGCTGGCCCCTCTGGACCTACCACATGGTCACCCCTGAGCCCTGCTTGGGGGTAGGCAGGTGACAGTACTGGGAAATGGCTGAATAGGCCTTTGGGGACAGGTAAAAAGGATCTAATTTCCCAGTGAAATAGAGATTACTGTTCATATTTCTCCAGCAGGACAAAATGGCTAGCTATCATGGTACCTGGGTGTCCCCATAGGAGACTGTCACTCTGGTGCCAACGATAACCACACAGTACCTGGTGCAAAAGACACCTTTTGTGGAAGATGTGGCATGACCTTGCAACAAGATGTCCAAAATAAACAAGAGGATATTTAATGGTTTTGCATATCATGCTGCTGCCATCCCACCCACTCTAAAATAAGTAGTGAAAACAAATGTCTTTGGGAAAGGCCTGCTGCATTACTGAAGATTTGGAGACTGAAGCATATTTTTGCTCATTGCCCAAATTGAAGCCACGCAAGGAAGAAAATCTAAGACATCCAACAACACCAAAGCTCCCAAAGCATAATTGTGATGCCTTGTGAAATCAAGGATACCATTTCATTGTTCCCTCAGGCACTTGGACTCCCAAATGAGAGAGCTGATTAAAACAATTTGCTCCTCAGCCTTCATTCATCTGCTGAACCACAGCAGTCCTTCACCAAGCACACTTCAGCATGGGTCAAGTCACTGCTATTGGAGGGGAAAGAAAAAGCTCTGCTAATTGGGTTTCTGCTGCCATGAAGGAACAGTCTAAACTGGGAAAAAAGCAGGGCTTCTTGGCTGCCTGCCATAAGGCCTCCCATGCCCACAGGTAAGCTAATATTAGAGTCTGGAAATGAAGTCAGAGAGCCGGATTCATCCGCTCCCACACCAGCTGCAAAGCAGTGCTTGATGCACTGGCTTACAGTACTCATCTCTGTGCATCTCCTGGCTTCAGAAAGGCATTATTTATTCAGGAGCTATTTTCAGACATTGTTACAATGAAAAGCAGAAAGACCTGCAAAACCCTTGATGGAGTGGCATTCAGCAGAGCTGCTGCTGTCACCATATGGAACCCACAGCGCCTGCCGTCTCTGGGTTTGTCTCCTCCTCCTAACTAGGCTAATAATATCTGCTTTTCTGAATGTGAGTTGGTATCTACTGCACACTGATTTGCATAAAAAATACACGAGAAAGAACCACCCAGAAGAACAAAGACAGTGGAGGACTACTCTGTGTCTGCAAGGCAGGGTCTGCTGCTGAGAAATAGTCCTCTTGGACAACCGCCTCACCGCACTGCCTTCTGCTCTCACAGTCCAACACTCAGAGGTTTGAGAAGGCTGCGTACACATATGTGCAAAGTGCTTTGAGGTCACTGGTCATAAGGCATGAAAGAAAGGGGCCATGTCCCATCACATCTCTCCTGTGCATGCTCTTTCTGCCAGTCCATCATCAGTTGGAGTCAACATACAGCATGGCAGGAAGGGCTGCAACTAATGAAAATCTGTGCTCTGAATGTCCATACAAGAGTCTTCTCCATATCAACTCTATTCTTGTTGGTTCACAGCAATAGGATAGGCAAAAATCTGTGGACAGACCCAACCACACACAAGATCTACAAGGGCCAAAATTTTAAAACTGTTCTTTCACAAGGCACTAAACAGCGCTGAAGACATTGTGAGAAATTATCTTCTAGTCCCGGGTAGGGCATTCCATTTTGCAGCTGTCAGTCTTGGTAAGACCCCTTTAATCATATCAAAAGACATAGGAAATGGTTTGTTCGGAAAGGGGTCCCAGATCCTTTTCACTGAAGAACTATTCAGCTTTGTACAGTAGCTTGTGCTTTCACTGTGTTATCTAAGATGGGTGTGCACAAGCTGGCAGTGACAGTGGCTCCGGCACTGCAACATCCTCCAGCCATTGCTCTGTTTCTTAATTCGCCACCTCTCTCTTCCAAGCAGATCTTCCCCAGCAACTTGCCTGTCGCACTAAATATGTATAGGTCAACTACCCTTAAAGAAAAAGCTTACCTTAAAGGCTCCCCTGCAAAGAAGAGGGTGGCAAACTAATCTGCAAACTGCTTGCCCTGTTTGCTGCCCCAGTCTGTCACCCCACCCTCAACAAGTTAGTAGATGATACCAAGCAGGGGGAGTTGTAAATACACAGGAGAGTAGGGCTAGGAATCAGAAAGACCTGGATGAATTGGAGGACTGGTCCAAAATAAACCTCATGAGGTTTAATAAGGACGCATGCAAAGCCCTGCACTTACGACAGAACAATCCCATGCACTGGTACAGGGTGGGGACCAACTGGCTAAGCAGCAGCTCTGCAGCAAAGGATGTAGGGGTTACAGTGGACAATAAGCTGAATATGAGCCAACTGTGTGCCCTTGTTGCAAAGGAGGCTAATGGCATACTGGGCTGCACTGGTAGGAGTGTTGCCACCAGATTGAGTGCAGTGATTCTTCCCCTCTCTGGCACAGTTGAGGCCACATCTGGAGTATTGTGTCCACTTTTGGGCCCCCCACAAGTGAAAGGATATAGACAAATTGGAGGGAGTCCAGTGGAGGGCAACAAAAATGGTAAGGGGTCTGAAGAACACAACTTTTGAAGAGAGGTTGAGGGAACTGGGCTTGTTTAGTCTGCAGAAAAGAAAAATTGAGAGGGGATTTAATAGCAACCTTCAACTACCTGAAGGGGGATTCGAAAGAGGATGGAGCTGGACTGTTCTCAGTGGTGACAGATGACAGAACAAGAAGCAATGGGCTCAAGTTGCACCAAGGGAGGTTTAGGTTGGATATTGGGAAAAACTGTCACTAGGAGGGTGCTGAAGCACTGGAACAGGTTACCCAGAGAGGTGGTGAAATCTCCATCCCTGGAGGTTTTAAGACCTGGTTTGACAAAGCCTTGGCTGGGATGTTGAGTATAGTTCTGTTGTGAGCAACTTTAATTTTCTATGATATGCTATAGGCATGATGTGAAGAGCAAGAATCATTGAAGCTAAGCATCTTATAAAGGGACAGTCTCCTCAAGAAGGTTTTGTCTCACTGGCTCAGTATCCAGAAGGCAGCTCCCTGTTACTTCCCCTGGTAAAGCCGCTGCTTAATATTTTGAGTCAAGTCTCAGCTGTGCATGCACAATTTGACTACAGCACACACGATCAGACTTGTCTTGTTACAAACCACATGGTATGATTTGGCCAGCATCCTTGGACAGCAGTACTGTTCGTGGCACTAGATCTGTATCAGATCCCTATGTTTGTAACTCTCACACTGCCCAGGACCCATGAAGCAGATACAGATCAGACCAGGGACCAGAGTTTCTGATCACACAGCTCAAAATGGGCTGAGCAAAGTGGCACAAAGAGCCAGGAGTGTCTAGCAGAGAATTCAGAAGGCAAAAATAGAGAGTATCTGCTGGGGAGAACAGCTCAGAAGGAAAATCATTATAAGTCAGTAAATGTATAATAAAAAGTTATGCTTATTCCATGTTACAAATAGAGTGACAACTCATTGGAAAAAAGGGACTGTGCCATACCTACTCAGAGTCAACTTCTTCCATCAATGAAAAACATATTTTCTGTGTTGACCAGCTTTGCACTAGTTCAATTTATGGCTCAAACTGGCATTGCTCTTTATTAATCCTGTAGTATGAGGGACTTTTCTTCCAAGCCAGACAGAAGGAGGCTTAATCACATGCAAACATCTCTTACTCGTTTGATAATAGTTTCACAATCTTTACTTGCAGAATGTCTTTCTGCTTCTGAACCTGAAAACAACTCTAATAACTCTACAGCCCTCCAACAAATCTGACCATACAGATGGCTACAGCATCTGGACTTCTCCAAAAAAGGAGTGCCTACCTAATTCTCAGATCTGTGCCTAACTAGTGCAATGAGATCTGAAGCAGATGCATCTGTAGCAGATCCCTGGATGTTCCACCTGGTTTCAGTGTTGACCCTACAGCCCAACCACTACACTGCATAAACATAAACCTAACATGCAACCCAAAGTCACCCAACTTGTATTTGAAGGTGGCAGAGCACAGGATTGTGTGGTCCCCTGGGAACCTCTGTTTCCTGAACTGAAGCATGAAGCAGTGCAGCCAAGGAGTGACTGTCACATGCTCAGCTCTAACATTTCACTTTTCCCTACGGTGGAGTATTGTTCTAATTGCAGCCAAGAAATGATTCAACCATCAGGAATGTTCTCCTGTCAAACTGAAATCCATCTCAAACAGAATTTTATAGCAGGGCAGTTCTGGAAGTTAGGCTGATTAGTGGGCCCCATCTCATAGATGGTATTTCCAGAGTACACAGGCCCAAGAACTATACAGGGCAGAGAAAAGGAGGGAGTCATTCATCTGGAGGGCATCAACCATCCCAATCTAGCTGGTTTTAGAACTAAGATTGCAAAGCAGAATATTTAAAAATCATCTGCAATGTCTACAGTTACATATCTGAACAAGTAAATGAACATGTAAGAGAGGCACTGAGCTTCAAGAAAGGGCTTCCAACTAAGATTCCTGAAGAGAGGCCTCCATGACCAAAGATACACATCTGTCTCTAAATCAGATCATCTGTGTAGGCACCATAAGCCTCAGCCCCTGCCTCTGAATGTCACTCCTGAGTAACCCTAAGTCAGCTCCCAATCTAGCTGATTTTGGAAAATGTCTTCAATAGGTAGCTAATATTTCTCATTCATTGTCTGGGAAATATTGATACTTTAATCCTCAGGTCTAAGGATTCCTCTAGAAAGGAGGGCACTGAAGAGCTGAGCATTTCAACACTGAAACACCCATGTATTTTTCGAGATCTAGCATATTCATGTATAATTACATAAAGAAACTGAGATAGCCCACTGAAATTCAGGCCCTGAGGGTTAGACTTTCCAAACGTTCACGTGTCTAGTAGCACTTCAAACCTAACCAGTACACGGGTGGACAGAGTCTTGTGCCATTACAGCACCTGTGCGAGCAACACGATTGTTTTGCCAATGCAGTTCTGGCCATTGCATTTAAAACCCTTTATGGAGCTTGCCAAAATGTCAAACCGCTGGTTGGCTGTCAGGCTAGTGAAGTCCAGGACCAGTTTTGAAAGGCAGTGAAACAAGAAGCACTTCTTGCCACGTGGAAACTGCACAATATTTTTGACAATAAGAGAGTTTAATTTCTTACCTTTGTAATACTCACAGGACTGGGGGGTGGGATAAAGGGAACAGATACTCCAACGCTAGGTTAAGTCTGGAAGACTGTTGCTGTATATTTAGCTGAGAGATAGCAGATGAGTCACCTCAGTCTACAGCTCTAAGTCACCTACATTGCGAAGCGCATTGTCCATCCACTGAAGGACACTGGCCTGTGCTCCTGATCCACCTTCTGATAAGGATCAGAAGCACTCAGCAGTATCTATCTGAGACAGAGAAGGCTGAAGCATAAGGAATCAGTGCAAGGAAGAAACATTTGCAGCAGGTCCCACCTGCAAGAAGGCATTTGAGGAGATGATGGCATAGGTTAGCGTGAAGCACCTGGATGATCCTAGCCAAGTGTGTGGAGAAGCAGGTTCTGCTCAGATGTAAATCCTTCCTTCCCAGTAGGCAAAAACCAAGACAGAGGGGAAGTGTCTTCTTAGATGACAGAACCACAAGTTCAGGAAAAGCCTCTGGAGAAATTATGACTATAACTAAGACAGAAGAAAAATCTGTAAATGCTCTTTGTAAATGTTGGCCAGGGTATCCAAGACGCAAGTACAGGGTGGTGGGGGTAGCTGTTCTCCTGGGCTGCATGAACAAGAGCCATCAAACCTCCTACAACAGGGCAGATTAGAGTGAATGTGGAGCAGTAATCCAGCACTAAATCCAATCAATTTTGGCTCCTTCTTTTGAGCATCCAGTACAGAGTGGAGGTTGAGAAGGAAAATGGGAGAGTGTTCAGAAATACTTCTCTGGATAAATGTAGCACCCTTTCCTTTCCCCTTTGCTTGTCTAATCTGTTTGCCTTCCTCTCTAACTTACATTCCTTGCCTATGGCTTTGAAGTGAAGGCGCAGAAACCTGCTAAAATGCTTAGGGGAATTCCCGAGTCAACAGCATCAAATTTCTATTCCACAGTGTGTATGCTGCAGTCCAGCAGGTGCAACTGAAGCTTACCTAGACATCCCAGAGCAGTCTTTAAACAAGTTCAGGGGCCAGTAGAAAAAGTGTAGCGATGGCAGCATGGAACTCAGCATGGGCTGAAAAATCTGCCCAAGAAGTTGATTTTGGGGTGTTTTGTCTACCTTGAGCCCCAGGCACCTGCAGTTACACCACTAGCAATACTCCAGCTAGCTAGTTTAACTATGTCTACATGTGTGCAATCACATTTCTTACTGCTACATAGACACGCATATGATGTAGACCCATGACAGATGCAACCTATGCAGAATACAGGCTCGCAGTCAGTATTTCAGGCCCTTATGTTTGGCAAGTGCCTCCCTACTGTGAGCGAAATGTTGCTTCATACATTCAATTCCAACAGAGGCAGAACAGGTCATGTCAGAAAGACAGGAACCAGCTTTATTCAAGTCATTGGTGTTTTAACCTTTAAACCCAATATTGTCGTGTTCAAAGCCACACTGTCAAACCATGTAGGTGCACAACTATCACAATGTCACATATTTAAGTAGTCACACAAAGAGCCTGACAGCATCTCCCTGAGCGATGCCAAACAATGAAGTTTAATAACCCAGAAAGCTGGCCTCAATCCTTGTATAAGCCCCTCATTACTAACAGTGCCCAGCTGACTGAGTGCAGGCAGAGTGAGAACACTCCTAAAACCATATAGCTTGGCCTAATGCACAGATTCATATTTAAGCCCTGGGACCACAGCCACATTAAGCAGGCATGTTTTGGCTCCACCTCTTTGGGAAGGAGGCTGAGCACCTCCAAGCTAACAAAGGAACCAACTTTTCCAGACTGGCTTGGCGGGGCTGCCAGGGCTGGGGGAGAAGACAGGGAGAGAATGGAGTTTGACCTTATTGGCAGAACAATGGCAAGCATACAAGCCTTGGACAGTGAGCTCTAAAGGGAGCAGGGGTGTAGAAAGCTGTGTAAGTGAGCCTTCTACATCAGACGACCTTTCATGACCCAGGTAATTTGTGCCCCTATTTAACTTAATCCCTGGAAATCCTGGGCTATAACCTAAGGACCTGCCTGAAGCACACTGTGCTAAAATTAAACTGCAGATTTTCCACTGAGGTTTGCAAGCCTCGAGTTTGTATTCTTCTCCCTGTCAGGAGGACTGCAGATCAACTATTCCCAGTTCAGAGCTTCCAGCATTACAGAGGGGGGAGTGGGTGGGCAGGTGCACAAATCTAAGTGGGCAAGGGGCATCCATATGGGGAGGGCCACAGCCAACAATTTAACATGGCTGAATCTGGCCGAGATTTAGCGATGCAGGCTGATTTTAAAAAAGTAGTTTGAATGCAGAGCTTTGTGCTTTTGGTCATCCCCATATTACAGACTGGGGAAATAATCCCCAAGGCCATGAAATGCATTGGATTCATCAAGTGAAAGAACCTTATTTTCATTACTAAAACCCATACTGACAGGGGAGAAGATGAAACCGCTAGGATGTGCCTACTGACACTCCTATCTGTATCTTAACTACTTATGCCTTGGGTCTTTGTGCTTCTCTAAGACAAAGACCATCTCCCCTGACTGACCTGTAAGACTGACCTCCTCCCAATTTACAGAATCATAGAAAATTAGGGTTGCAAGGGACCTCGGGAGGTCATCTAGTCCAACCCCCTGTGCAAAACAGGACCATCCCCAACTAGATCATCCCAGCCAAGGCTTTGTGTAGCCAGGTCTTAAAAAGATCCAAAAATGGACATTCCACAGCCTCTCTGGGTGACCTGTGCCAGTGCTTCATTAACCTCCTAGTCAGAAAGTTTTTCCAAATATCTAACCTCAACTTCCATTGCCGCAACTTGAGACCATTGCTCCTTGTTCTGTCATCTGCTGCTGCTTAAAACAGGCTAGCTTCATCCTCTTTGGAACCACCCTTCAGGTAGTTGAAGAAAGCTAAGTCTCCTCTCAGTCTTCTCTTCTACAGACTAAATAAGTCCAGTTCCCTCAGCCTCTCAGAAGTCATGCCTCCCCCAACCCCCAAACCATTTCCATTGCCCTCCACTGGACTCTCTCCAACTTGTCCACATCCTTTTTGTAGTGGGGTGCCCAAACTGGACACAATATTCCAGATGTGGCTTCACCACATACATGAGAATAATCACTTCCCTTGATCTGCTGACAATACTCCTACCGATGCTGCCCAGTATGCCATTGGCCTTCTTGGCAACAAGGGCACACTGCTGGCTCAGATTCAACTTACTGTCCACTGTAACCCCCAGGTCCTTTTGTGTAGAGCTGCCACCCAAACAGTTAGTCCCCAGCCTGTACCGGTGCATGGGATTGTTCTGTCCTAAGTGCAGGACTTTGCACTTGTCCTTGTTGAACCTCATGAGATTTCTTCTGGCCCAGTCCTCCAATTTATCTAGGCCACTCACTTCCCCACTTACTTCACGGCTTTGGTCTCCATTCTCTGGCAAACCTAATTTAAAGGCCTCCTTACTAGGTTAGCAAGCCTAACTGCAAAGATGCTCTTTCTTCTCTTTATCAGATGCATCCTCTCTTCCTAGTAATCTTTCTTGGAACAACATCCTATGGTCAAAGAACCAAAGAAAGCCCTGCTGGTGACACCTTTGATTACCTTTGCTTTTGAAAAGGCCCAATGCATTTGAGTCCTGAGAACCCATCCCCCTTCAGATTCCCATCCCTCTTGTTGCAATGAGGCTGGGGCACTGATCTATCCAGCCATTTCACGTCCTGAAGATACTGGCTGGTTTTTATTCTTGCTTCTTATACTTGAATGACAAGCAGTACGAGAGGGAGATATTTGGAAGGAAAGATAAAGGAGATCCCTCTTCAGCTCCAGTGAAATGCACTGAACACAGAGAAGTTGATGGAGGAACAGAGTGGAACAAGTCAAATCTTGTTATTTCATAGTCAGTTCATCAACATTTCCCACATCTGTACTACAGTTGCCCCTCCCCTCCCCTGCCAGAAATGTCTCAGTCCATTGCCTTAATGCTGTGTGTTGTGTGGCAATTATTGGGATATGCCACGTTATCTGCATATACCATTGCTACAAGTGGGAAAGTAGCAGGCATTGCATGCATGGTGACTAGTAGTGCAGTCAGAGAAGCAAACACCATGCTGGTGGGTGACAGATCAGACTAGGCACCCCACTCACTGTGTGCAGAAAGTTTCAGAGTTATTGCTTAGCAGCTATACTTGTATTGCTGGGATTTCAACTGTATTTCAGAACAAGCAGAATAGGAGGGAGCAGCAGTTAAGTAATTTCAGCTGAAACTCAATGGCAAAGAAACAAAAACAAAGTCCCTTTTGTGATGCATTAGTCTTCCTTTAAACTTTCTCATCTTTCTCACCATTTTGCAGTGTTCAATCACTTCCAATATTCCTGCCCATCATTGTCAGGATTTAGTAGCAGGCTTTGGCTGTACATAGTTAGAAACATGGCTCCTGTTTGTAATTGATGAGGAAAGATATTCCCCCCCCCAATCTGGAAACTTTATATTTACTACTTAGACTAAAGCTGAAAAGAAACAATTCTGGGTTTTATATAGCTTGCTTATAAAATCCTATTCTCTGATAACCGCATAAGGTGTTGACTTTTCATCTTTTCCAAACATGGAGGACTTAGAAGGAAATGGGGCATCCCTGAACAGTCTAAACAATCTATGCCAATCCAGCAAGTCCATAGCTCCCAGGACACTTTGGGGGTCAAATTTTCAACCCATGCTCAAGTGATTCTGTATTTTAGTATAGACAGTGTCTTACCCAAGCCCCAAACTATTTCTTCCTGTAAGGTACTTGCATATTTATGGCCTGACTTCTGCAAATCACTGAAATGGACTTTCAGGGTGCCTGAACTACTGGGACAAAATAATGGGTACAATACTGCATTCTCCATTATCTGTATCCACAAAAATGGAGGAGGATGCCTGCAACCTGCTCCTTTATCCCACTGAGTCATTCCACTGAGGGAGGAAATATGTAAGGGGGTTGGAGAGGGTTAACAATGAGGACAAGTGGGGCGGGGGAGAAGTCAAGTTTTAACATTTAGAAAAAAAGTCTTGAGGCTGAGGTCAATAGACTACTTGCCAAAGGAATCTGTGGATACGCTAGCACATGCTGTTCAAATGCAGACATGATAATGCACGTATGGGGTTGAAGAGGCCAGTCCTGCTATAATGCAGAAGTAGATGTGCAGGCTGTGAACTAGCCCCTGCATCTAGCATTGAGAGAGACTTGTTTCATCACAACAATGGCTGCACCAACATTGCCAAATGTGCTCTCACATACAGAGTAATGGAACATTCTCCACACAGGAAGGAAAGGGTCCTTTGACAAAGCAATTAGATTACAACAGGCTTGATTGCAACTTTTACGATACACTTGGGGAAAAATCCTCTCCCAACCTCTTCTGCCTACGCCCCACAACATGGGACTTAATAAGCCATGCTTTTATCTATAGTTGTGAAGGTTGTTAGCATAACTGAGCCATTTTAAAACTCCATCTATGTCATCCTCGCTCAGTGGCTTTGTGAAATCTGCTCTGAGACTATGACTTCATGTCTTTAAACATAAGCTGCAAATGGGGAAAACAAACTGTGGGCCTGATTCTTGTCTCACTTACGCCTTGTTTGTATACCTCCATTGACTACACTGGAGTTGTTCCTATTATATGCTAATAAGATGAAAGAACCTGGGACCTTTTCTTTGTAGATCAAACTTCATGTACCTATCTGCTGCTGCTGGATTCCTTGGAGGACCAGAGAAACCCCAATAAGATCACCAGAGACAGCAGACTGAGCACTGAAGAGGGGACATTACTATGCTAACAAAGGAAAAAAAGGGTGTGGATTAACACAGACTCCAAGCCACACAAACAGGCAAGAGGAAAGATTTCACTGTCAAAGTTTCAACACGCCTTTCAATGAAGGTTGAGAAAAGAAAAATATCCTTGTTCGTTTCTCTGTTCCTCCGCAACAGAAAACATAAAGAACAGGGAAGACAAGTCTGGATCGTTGTGTTCTTCAGGCAGTAAAAATACCTTTAAACAGGAAAGACAAATTAAAAAAAAACAATAATTTTTGGACTCTGAAACCATCACAAGGGCACAAGAGCCCAGTTTCTTCCCACAATCCAAGGCATCTCTAACACAATGAATATTCAGGTTCAGCCCCAGTTCTCTCATTAGCTAGAGAAAAACATGACTGATTGATGAAGCTGTAGCATTGCTTCTTGGCCAGACATAACCAGAACCTGAGCACAGAAAGGCATTAAGGACTACGCAAAGCCATAGCCTGGTCTTACTTCCTGCGGGGTGTCTTTCTGTTTACGTAGGCAAAAGGAGCTTCCTCTGTGCTTTTCTGTGCTTGGCAGGATCTTGGGGTTGAGAAGTCAGGCAGATTGCCTCGTAGGCATGGGAAGATCTTGACTGATACCATAAATAGAGCCTCACTCCATCTGTTGCTTACATTAAACTTATCAGCTCATAAGCAAAGTGAGTGAAAGTGCAACTGCACAGCCAACATCCTGAGAGGGCTTCTTCCCTGGGAAACTCTGCTAGCCCATGTATGACATGCTGTGTCCTACTAGCTGCAGGAAGGGAGGCTATGCTTTGAAACCCACTAGCAGAGCTGCTACAAAGCACAAGTTTCAGATCTCAGCTAGAAAGGCCGGAGCTCTTCAGGAACAAACCCTAGCATCGTTGCCATAGCACAGGAAAAGGCAGTTCTGGCATAATGCATGCGACTGCCCCTTAAACCTGGGAACTCCTAAGACCTCAGTGTTTCCATTTTCCCAGGCAAGTTAATGAAGAGAATCCAAGAAAAATGAGGAAGACAAGGATCTGAGGCCACACATACATATACACATACACCGCCCCCCCCAAGGTTATTTCTAAAGACACGTATCTTCCTAGTATCTAAGCACTGCTTATGAGGCCACTTGCCTTCACTTAGCTTGGGTTTTTTGCACAGCAAATTACTGTCCATGTCTCCATGAGAATCCTGTCCCTCTCCAGGTGTACAGGTGCATGGTAGCTGGTTCTCACCTACCCTGCATTCTCCAGCCTCACTAAGCCAATAGAAAGCCACAGCTCTCCATATGCCATGTATTTAAAGGCAAGCTTCCCTGTCTTGTGACCTTAGGAGCATGTATCCAAGCAGCGAGTCCTTATTCTCTCGCACCAAGAAGAGTTGGTGGGATGTGGCAGAGCCCACACTAAGACTCAGGATGAAGAAGTGATGGCAGCTGAGTAATCCCCGGTTGCCTTTTAACCGGAGGCCTCCTATCTCATTTCCCTCGTTCAGGCTTCAGCTTGTGCAAAAGCTATGTCAGATTGATCCTTTGAAGGAAGGAAAGAGGGCAGAGATTAAAAAAGGCTGGAAGACACTGAACTAGATAGCACACGTTCAGGCCTGGGTAAGATTTATGCAATGCATTTGAGGTCAGTAGAGTTTTAGCATCTTAACTCCAGGTCTGAATCTACTTCCTGTCTGCTCCTAATATCTTAAAGCAGTGTTTCCCAAGCTCTGCAGATTTACACTCTGCAATAGTGCGCTCAGCAATTCTCACATCCAACTGCTACAGCTGTCACCACCACTTCCCTGGTGGCAAATCACAGCTACTGATTTGCATGTGCATCCCCTCAGGGAGCAAGCCCGACACTTTGGGAAGGTAGTCTTGGAAGCCCTTGAGGCACAGTAACCTGAAAAAAAACCCCACCCCTTGGGTCCTGGACTCTGTTATAGAAGCTACAACTCTGCACAATACGCCAGAAAAGGAGCTAAGATGCTTGCACTTAGGTTATTGTTTACTTGGCATCTGTAGGGCCGTAAGGGGTTTATGAGCAGCCCTCATTTTATTCTACCAAACAGCTCTAATCTAGAGCTCTTCCTGTCACAGTTCCTACTGATACCATCTACCACTCCAGCAATAGGACTGGGTGCAACATCTGTCTCCTTTTCGTGTTTCGAGGGGGAGGAGAGAGACCCCTCCTATACTCTTAAAACACAAGGGCTAGCATGTCCATTTTGACCTAGTTTAGGGTTTACTCCAATTCTCTGCTTCCTCATGGCTGGAAGCCCACTTGAGTCACTATATGATCCATACCATAGGGGAAAAAAAGCAAAAACACAAGACAATGTGGATGTCAGACACTGGCAGGGCAGATCTAGCTTATCAAGCAAGGCCCAGCTGTTGTAGCTCAATGACAAGGAGTTTGCCCAGGAAGCCACAGCTTCCTCCAGGTGCTGTTCAGCCCCTTATTTCTTTCTACAGTTTTCCCATCTCCTTCCATCCAGGCCACCTTGCTTGGGACCAGCTGCCTCCAGTTGCTCTTCAGACTTGCTCCTTAAACACATTGCTCCCCAGACTTGGGGCCATTAGTCTTCCCCCTCAATTGCCAATAAAAATCAAAACAAAAACTCTGGCATTGGAAAGCTTCCCCAACTTGGACATTTGGCTTTTCATGGCAGCCAATTTTTTAGCCACACAATGTCTATTCCAGTTGTAACCCCGTTGGATCAAATGCCTCCTCATCCTGCTGTCCCTGACCTGTGCAGCACTCTCTTGGTGTGATCTAAAACAGAGGTGACCAAGCATACAGGCTAGCAGGATGGGGAGGAGTCAGCTTGAGATTTGGATAACTCGCCCACTCAGAACGCTGTGTGGAAGGGGAGTCTGCGAATGGCTGTGCAGTAAATGCCAAGAGGAGGATCCCGAGTAGAGCAGCAGGCCAGCAAGGACAATGGCAGCTTGCACGCATCATCTTAGTAAATCATAACAGTCTCAACTATAAAGTGCCAACTGGCAGGAACTCAGGCCCAGTCCAGAAAGCCATGAATGCAGCTCTGTCAATGAAGACCAGGCAGTTGGGGGAACTCCCTTGGCACCACCCAACACATCTGGCATGGGCTGCCCCTGCACTAGGGAACTGTATAGGCCCCAACATTCACCACTGCAAACGCCAGTAATGGTCACTCAGCACCACGGCTCAAATGGACTGGCATCAAATGGCATCAAAGCCATGTTACAGCCATTGCTAGTGGTAGGGAGAGCATATTTCCCATGTACTGCCAAGTAGCAGTTGGAAACCAAGTACAAATTGCAAAGGATTCCCCAGCTCCTGTTGCAATTGAAATGCTCTTTGATCAGAGTCCTCCCACCAAGATCAAAGCATGATCCCTTTTCTCATCCAGTTGAATTGAGGTAAAGACTGGAAGAGCACCGAGTTCTTCTGTACTTAGATTCCTTATTAATGAAAGTATGAGAGTAAGCAAGAGAGAGACCACGGAGGTAGAAGGACAGCTGGAAACAGAAAAGGGATCCAAGGCAGAGAAGAAAAGCCACAGGATCAAGTGGCAAACAGTGTTACAGCAAGTTGAGGTGCCCACCAATACAGCCAGCAGTTTGCCCAGAAATTTTTCAGGGTAGCTTAGAGAAAGCCCTTTGGTTGTTTCTACTATTGGAACCACAGTCTTCTTCTCTCTCCCCACAGTATCCCAGTCTCTCTTCCATGTAACTACATACAGAATGTGCATATGCAAGCACAGGGCAACCCTCAATACCTCTGATTTCAGCTCACATGACAACCAAACCCAGCACAGCTGCAGCTGGTTCACTCTGAGCACAAGCATCCCTGTGAAATTCTGTAGGAACTAAGCCCTGACATCTGGAGGCCTTCCCCAACATGTTGGAGAGGGTTCCCACACAGTGTTTGCTGTCACTGAACTGGCAATATGGAGATGCCCTGCCCTGGGAAGGGAGAGGCCTCTATTTCAAGGCCAAAAGGCCAAAGTGAATGTTGCAGGGAAGTCACTACTAAATTACCCAGAGATGCCCAGAACCAGCTTTGCTGCAGCAAGACACGAGTTCCTCCATAGGCACCTGTATGCTCTCTCTGGGTACTCAACTGGGATGCTAGATCCCAGGCCCTGTCTGAAAGTCAAGCAGACAACAAAGCAAGTTAAAGAATCTAAAAGGGAGTCACTAACAGCTTTTGCTGCCTCCAGCAATATGCCTGCATATCCAGCCCAGCCCAGCTGCTTATTAATGTGGACCTTTACTAGAAACATGGCCAAAGCACAGTATACAATCATTCCCACCTGCCAATCATATTCTTCCCTGAAGGGAAACAGCTTGGAGGTACCCATGCCAAGGGCTCTGGTATGTTAACATACTTGTCAGCATCTCTCCTCCCTCCTGCAGAGACCCCCTGGCACAGCTTGGGTTTCATGAGCAAAAAGATTTCATATAGCGTTCACCTTTCCTAATTTAATCTGTAAAGTAAGTGTGTGTGTGTGTGTGTGTGTGTGTGTGTGTGCGCGCGCGCGCGCGCATGCATTGGGGTAGTAATAATCCCAACAGAGCAGCCCTCAACTCTGCATCTCCAGAAGTGCAAGTGCACTCTGTTCTTTCAAGGGTCCATTCATGCCTGCTCCATAACCTAGAGACCTCCTCTTGACCCTTTCCTTCATCGGCAGTGTTATTCCTATTGAACCCATCCTGTCACACTCATTGTCTTTGACTGACTTTTCTCTTCAACCACTTACTTCATTCCTCTTAAAAATCCAGATGTGTATTTGTCTCTTCCATCTTAAAACCTCTATTTGCCTCTTAGAAGACCATCCTCCCTCATCTCTAAGCTCAGGGTACACAGTGTTTACAATGGACATCTGAAGTTCTTCTGCTCTACTCCTCACTAGACTCTCCCATATCTGACTTCTACCCCTCATGTGCACTGAAATTGCCATTGCCAAAGTCTCCAGTGACCCCTTCCTCACTAGACTAGGACTCTAGCCTCATGGCTCCTTGACCCATCAGCTGCCCTTGCCCTTCGTGAAGTCCCTAGCTTCAAGAATAGAATGCAGTAAAATCAAGAAGTTGAGGATCTGAGGTCACATATTCTGTCCTGGCTCTCCCAATTCTCTGATCACTTCCTTCCTCATGCTTCCTCATGCACTTCTTCCTCATGCTTCCTTCCCCAGTTTTCTACAGGGGTTGCACAGGGCACTGTGCTTGACCCCTTATTCTTCTTTTTGTACACCTTATCTTTTGTAATCTCTTCTGCAAACACAAATTCAACAATGCTTCTATGTCAAGCTCATCATTTTCTGGGAGAATAAGGAGCCCAGCTTCCAAGAGCATGTCTCCTGCAAGCAGTACTAAGCCAGAACCTTACCCACTCTGCATATGCCCATCAGTCACTCACAGCACTCACTACTATTCAAACTCTGCCAACTCCATTATTGTGCTCATGCACTGCACCCAGTACCCTACTGTACCCCCTGCTATCCCAACCCCACATCAGCTCTGAAAATAACCTGGATAATACATTCAGCACTGATTGCTGTTTCATCCTCAAGCCCTGACCCACTCTGCCACTGTATCTCAGATAGGATCTTTAATATCCCCGCTATTCTGTTCCCAGATCTCATGCATCTCCGAGCTGCTCTGCAACGAGCTCTAGTCCTCTCCAAGACAAACTGCCTGTCAAACTGCAGTCATTGTGGTCATGCAGAAGCATACCACACCAAGTTCTGGACGCTGTTTTCACTTGTGATCTCAAACTTGTTTGACTCCAGGTTCTTCATGGACCACACCTACTGTATGTATCGCTTATACACCCACAGCCTGGCCCAGTGTGAAGATGCAGGGGAATTAGAAACCACTATTGAATAAGTGAAAAGGCTAACATATTGCAAATCTACAGTTTCCCACTGTTTGCAACAAGCTAAAGTCGACTCAATTTGCATTGTAAATTGAAATGGGAAAAGTTCCCTGGCACCCCTTGCTTTATTGCAGTATTACAGGGCTTGACACAAAACATTATACCCCTAAATACAGGGGGCATAGAGCAATTGTGACCTAAGAACACAATTAGCCTATGACAGGAAAGTGCAAACCAGGCTGAATTCAGCTCACTAGAAAGTGACAGGAGCATTGAAGTGACCCAGCCTGAGGGAGAGAGGAAGCCTTACAGCAAAGGGAAGCTGAGGTCTTCAGAGAACAAGGCCTGGGTTTCCTCGGCTCTAGTTCAATTACAAGCATCAGCTCTCATCTTGGCCAGCTTTTCCAACATCTGCCTGCAAGACCTAAGAGAAAGGCAGCAAAAGTCACAGCTCCAGGGGAAAGGACAGATGGGAATTATTGCATGGGTGCATCTTGGTGTACTGCAAACGGTCTCTACGTTATTTCTGGAGTAGCTATAACACCTAGAAGCAAGCAAAGCCATCCCAAACACAGGCCACTGAAACCTTAACCCAGTCTTATTCTCTGGCCAATTTTTATTCAGACCCCCCGGTTTTTCCAAGGAAGCCATTTTAAAAAGACTTGAATTAGCCCAATAATCCCATCATTCATGTTACTGTGCCTGCAGAACCAGGCTAGTTTACAGCCACAGAAGTCTAGCATAGATGGAAAACACTAAAGTTTTACAAACCTCTAAAAATCACTGGCATCCAAAATAATGTAACAATTTTAAAATGTCAGTATTACACCACTAGGAGCAAACAGTGTGATCAGTCCTGTGTAAGCTTTTTGAGAGAATTATCGTGGTGCATGTCTGTGGGGAACTGTGGCATCGATGCCTACACAGTCAAATGGGTCACTAATTGGCTGGAGGGCCGCACACAGACAGTGGTGGTAGACGGGTCTTATTCGACCTGGAGGGACGTGGGCAGTGGGATCCCCCAAGGCTCGGTCCTTGGGCCCGCACTGTTCAACATCTTCATCTGTGATTTGAACAAGGGGGTGAAAAGCACCTTGTTCAAATTCGCAGATGACACTAAAATGTGGGGAGAAGTGGGCATGCTAGATGGGAGGAATAAGTTGCAATCGAACCTGGACAGGTTACAGGGGTGGGCGGATGAAAACAGGATGGGTTTCAACACTGACAAGTGCAAGGTGATGCACCTGGGGAGGAAAAACCAGCACCATACCTACTGGCTGGGGAACTCCCTTCTCGTCAGGGCAGGGGCAGAGAAGGATCTTGGAGTCATTATTGATGCCAAAATGAACATGGGCCGGCAGTGTGGGGATGCAGTGAGAAAGGCCAACCGTACCTTGTCGTGCATCCACAGATGCATCTCAAGCAGATCCAAGGAGGTGCTCCTCCCCCTCTATGCGGCACCGGTCAGGCTGTAGCTGGAGTACTGCATCCAGTTCTGGGCGCTGCACTTCAGGAGGGATGTGGACAACATGGAGAGGGTCCAGAGGAGGGCCACTCGCATGATCCGGGGAGGGCAGGCCCTACGAGGAGAGGCTACGGGACCTGAACGTGTTCAGCCTCCACAAGAGAAGGCTGAGGGGGGATCTAGTGGCCTGTTACAAACTAGTCAGAGGGGACCAGCAGGCATTGGGGGAGTCCCTGTTCCCCCAAACACTACCAGGAGTGACTAGAAATAACTGTCACAAGCTGGCAGAGGGTAGATTCAGGCTAGATATCAGGAGGCGCTACTTCACTGTCGGGGCTGCTAGGATCTGGAACCAACTTCTAGGAGTAGTGGTGCTGGCTCCTACCCTGGGGGTCTTTAAAGGGAGGCTGGATGAACACTTTGCCTGGGTCATTTGACCCCAGTACTCTTTGCTGCCATTGCAGAGGGTTGGACTTGATGATCTGCTCAGGTCCCTTCCAACCCTACCAACTATGAAACTTTGATATCCTACTTGCACAGGGCAAGCTCTCTGTCACAGGACCAAAGCAAAGCAGTCAGTTAAAAACATAGGATTATTGTCATCATCCTCATCAGTGATCCCTCACAGTCAAGGATGATCATTCCCATGGGTCAAGTAAAGGTTTACAATATAGTGGGGCTTAATCCATTACTGCCCCATCTTGCACTCTCAATCAGCAGCTTAGTTCTCTCTCCTCTCTGCCATGTTGCTTTGCTTTACTAAAGCCTGTTTTTTATGACATTCACAAAAGACTCTAATACATGACAAAATGATCATTTCTGATATGGAAATCACAAAAAATGCTAAACTGCTGAAACAGGTTCTGCATAAGCCCATTAGCAGAGAACAAAGCATTAACATTCAGATGGATTTGGACATTAAGTGTAATTGGGAATAATTAGCGTGCCACGTATGTAACTGGGAGGAGAGTGGCTAGAACGTGTCAAACACTACAGGGTACATCTTACTTTGATTTCACCTCAATATTAAATTAAAATCCAATAGTGCCTGATTTATGGCTTTTTAAGTGATTTATTCAATTCATTTTGTAGTTTAATAAGCCATCATCTGCCCTGGGGAGCCAAAAGCTTTTTTCCCAGACAAATTAAATCTCTTCAGATTCTCAGCAGTGGTTGCCACAGCTACAAAAGCATAGTTAACTAAATTAAGGACCATGCAGTCAAGCAAACATGGAAGGGGTTAATTGATGAATGACCTTACTCTAGGCAAACACATCCAAGTACCCCACTTTTCATGTGTTCACTTAGTTTAATTCATTCCTACAATTAACAGCTTTCAAGAGACCGTTTGTCATCTCATTTTATTAATTACTAACTAGAAGAACCTCAGCCATCCAAGGATTTCTTTGCTCTGGCCATAGGTAATACCAGCAATGCAGAGATGCTGAGTATCAGCAGGTTCCAGCACACTGCTCACTCAATCCCTTGATTTCCAGATATCCCATTACGTCCATCTTACCAACCATATACATCAGCTTCCCCAACAGGGAGGTGAGGCACAGAAGTTACGCCAACAAGCAACAAAGGCAGGTAAGCAACTTGCATGAAGTGGTACGAAAGTCTCTGGAAAACCAGGAAACAAGCTCCAGACCTCAAGGGTCAAGGCAATGCTCTAACCACCTACCCTTTCTCAAGGAAATACCAGGCATGTTTCCTTACTAAGCAAACTTGAACCCTCAACTCAAGAGAAAAAAAAGGCAACTCCCACTGGGTTTGGGATGATTTTTGGCTTGGACTACACTTTTCATCTCCCGTGCAGCCACAGCTAATATTTCTTTTAGCAAGTTATCTTTACAGCCAGGAAGTGGGTCTTTCCATCTGGACAATGTCAGTTTCTTGGCTAATTCAACCTAAATGTTAACAAATCCATGCTGCTGCTTTTGTTTCTTCTCCTCAGGGATACGCGGAATTTTTATTTTTCTTTATAACTGCTAGAGAAAATATCTTTTACAAGCCCCTGTGAGCTAGTAGAATAAGTCTAATAGAACAAGGGAAAAAAAACAGCTCACCAGGCTTTGAGATCATCTGTGCAGGACAGAAAAAAGAAAATAAGAGATAGGAAGGCAACCACATAATGCATACACAGCTTCAAAGATGCTCCTAATGATAACGTTTCAAGGAAACGCACACATATATACACACACACATGCACACAGATATTCTTGTTCAATGAGGGAGACTTGGCATAGCAAGAATAACGTGATGCTGATAAGCAAGAAAAATAGGGAGGCTAAGCAATTTTGAGAGATAAAGCATCATTCAGATCAGTTTGGGCCCTGGCCCCATGCTGTCTCATCTGCAGCTGACAGAGATGCCCCAGTGAAATGAACCACCCCTCCGGTGTTTATGGCCCACTCGCAATACCACAATCAATGGGCAATAGTTATAATCACCCTATAAGGGAACCGCAGAAAAGGGAGACATATTAATAGATCTCCCACCTGATCCTGGATTGTGCACTTGCTACAATTGCACAATGGATTTGTTTCAGTTAGTTGGAGAAGTGTGTCCAAATCACTAGGGCTGCCACTATTTTCTTTAAGAAACATGTTCTTAGAACTCTTATGAGCAGGAAGATTTTCTCCTTGTTATTCAGCTGCTTCATTTAATTTCCCTCGATTCTCCTCCCTTTGAGCCTTCCCTGAATAATTCTTCCCCCTCCAGAGTCCACGTTCAACTGTGCCGATAGCAAACCAGAACAGTGTCACTAAAGCCAACAGAATTGCTCTGTGATTCACATTACCATCACTGACCAGTTCTAGCCCTTGCTTTTAACATTAGCGGCAATTTTCATCTCCCCAATACTTGCCCTTAGCTACAAGGCTCTTATGTGCTTCCCAGCCTTTTCATGCCTTCTGTCCTAGACACTCAGGGACCTCTGATGCACAAACCATAATTCTCATTCCCCTGCCAAGCAGAGACTAAGTAGTTTAAAGAGAAGTTTTCCAATATAAACACTAAGTATCAGATAAAGCCATAAAAGCCAGGAAACTCAGTCAAGGATGCTTCTTTGTCTTCAGTCTTGGAAGAAAGATGGGGGCAGAGATTGGAGTTGGGGGCTGGGGAGGTAGAAGGTTTTTACTCGAAAGTGACCCAGAGCAAGTTGGTTTGGACATTTCATCTGACTCAAAGCAATGTTCTAGTGTTGGGGGGGAGGTCCCTTCCCTTCCCTTCCCCAAGGAAAGTGGATCCACTTTAACAGAAGAGACTGATAGCAACACACCCCAAAGTTGTCCAGACTAGAGGCTCTCCCCTAGAAAATAAGACTTATCTGTTCAAATCCTCTCCGGCACTAGAGGAAGGTGAATGTTGGTTTCTCCCACGCTGGACACACACCCAAACAATGAGGTGACTTAATGAAAAGGGTACTTTTAAAGTGGCCCCGTTGTTTTCTAAACTTGAATTAACAAGTACTCCCAAACAACACATTCTAGGCTGGTTTGGGTGTGTCGGTGTGCTCATGAGGGGCATTTGCTTTGATCAAAACTATTTGGCAAATTTAGGTCAAATATCTGAAAATGCTATTTTTTGGTGAATAAAATTAATCATGGGAGAAAATCCCAACCACCTTTATGCCGAGTTGGTCTTCTCTAACAGAAGTGTTCAGATTCAGGTGTGATCTGATACAATTAGGTACCTCCCATCTATATCCTGACAAAACACCAGGGAAGTTCAAGAGAATCTGAATTCCCCTGACATTTATGGAATTAGGCCCATCAAAATGTCCTTTTCATGGTCTCTTTAATAGTCACATAAATCGGGCAAATAAACTCAAATAGTGAAGGGAACGTGTGTTACTTGGAGCGGACGGGACAGGATGTTTAGCTAGGGGTCTTTACAGAGACGCCTATATTTTCACAAGATAAGAATCAGCACCACGTAACAGGAAAAAAGCGCATCTTTGGCCAGGATACCATTCTTGCCAGGGGAGAGTGTGTAACCAATTGGCTCCAGCTCCCAACGTGTGACAGCCAGCAGGACCCATATCCCCTGTATAGGCCACCAGTAAATACAGTGACCTGGGGACACAGGACTGCACAAGAGATACAGATCTGACAGATACAGAAGTAAAAAGAAGTTTGCATTAAAAGACTTCTTGGCACTTGCAAGACTGGGGTCTTAGTCCAGTCAAATTTCAGCTCAGTATCAGGTTTTCTGCCAACATAAAGTTCCAAGGTAGATTGAAATGGAAATGGTTTTCATTCATATTGGAGACACTTAAGTAGTTGTTGCTGTACTGTGCAAAATGGATTCTACTTTCTACTACAGAGGAGGCTGCATTGGAATGATGAAGCAATTCCTTTTGTTTGCAGGGAGCCTGGAGATCTTTCAGAAGGAAAAAAGTCTGGCGTATGGTCATTTTCACTGCATGTTGCGAGGGTGTCAGGAAGATCACCCGTCTCCAAGCTGCTGCAGCCACACCTCAAGTGACCCTAACTTACAGGTAAAATCACATGCCATACCCTCCTCCATCCTAAAGAGGCCAGAAATAAAGGAAAGATTAAGGGGCCAGAAGCAAAATGGAAGTCAGAGCTCATTCCATGGAAGCCAAGGAACAGACGAGTGATATAAAATATCAGATGGATCAAGACTACGGCAAAACCAACAGCCAGTTTTCCATGTGGATAAAGAAACAAGACCAATCGCTGGCTGACATATCCACTCAGGCTTACTCCCATTAGCTGGACAATAGTTCCTGCCCAAAAAGCAAATTCTTCCCGTAGGTTCATGCCATTCGTGATTTCACCCATCATTTTGGAGGGACAATGTGCCCATAATATAACAGATACTAGAAGGTGGTTGGTGACACTCTGCTACCCTGTACAGATCTGGTTAGATAAGGCTTTTCTTTCATAGTTTCAGATTATCTGCATATTTATTCATTTTTTAATTGCTTTAATACTTAAGGTAGGGGCATGAACATTACATTCAATTGTGCCTTACTTATTTTGCCCCAGATCACAGACACCTACTTTCCCCCGTTCTGTTAGTCAGTCACTGTAGACTCAACGATACCCAGACAATCCTTATTAAAAACTAATTCAGATGGCATGTGTGTTCATCTAGCCCACGTAGTCCAATTGCTGAAACACTTACAACCCTTCTGCCGGCCACCAGCTGGCAGCAACAAGGGCCAGGTTCAAATTCCAGGGTACCCAATAAGTTCCCACCATGGCTTGAGCCCCCAGCCAGAAATCTGGGATCAGTAAATTTGGCTGGGGTGTCCCACATAAACAAAACCTCCTCCTCGTACACAGTGTAAACACAAGGATAGATTTATTACAGAAAATAAAAGGCAAGGAAAACAAAAGGAAAGCACCAAATACAATTTAACACACAAATGAACAGCACTAAAACGTGTCAGGCTTTCAGCCCCGGTCCAGAGTGCACCAGGTCTCACTCTGGCCCAAAGCGTGCCAGCAAAACTGCCAGACTCCCATCCTGGTCAGTGCACTCCAGGGCAGTGGTTCTCAACTGGGGGCTCGCAGCTCCCTGGGGGGCTGCAAGGAGGTTTCAGCAGGGTCAGCCTGGCCCAGCCTGGTGTGGGAAGGAGCCGCCTCAGCCCCCCGGGGGGCTGAGGCGAGTCGCGAGGAAGGGGTGGGGTGGGGCCAACCCGCCCACCCGACCCCACATCCTCCATCCTGTGGGCAGTGCGGCACGCGGGTGTGCGAGGCTCCACGCTGCTGCTGCTCAGCTGAGCAGGGTCCCGGGGCGCCCTGCTGCTCAGCCCTGCCCACAGCACCCAGAGCCACGTGGGCTGGACTGGGGTGCCGGGCTGGTTGCTGTCCCAGACCATGGAGGTTTTATAGCATGCAGGGGGGACATGGCACTCAGGAAGAAAAAGGTTGAGAACTCCTGCTCTAGGGATTAATAAATACCTCCATGGTATTATCCCACCCAAAACCCAGAAAACAAGAAGGGGAAAGAAGAGGGTGACACTAGGGGTCTCAAGCCCCAAGACAGACTTTCTCTTCCTGTACCTAAGGCTTTTCCTTCACATAGCTTCAGCTGGCTTCTGCAGTGAAGTGGGGAGGGAGATCTCCGCCATGGGGGAAGTTTCTCTGGCTCCCCATTTAGCTTCATAGCTTTCAGCAGCAGCCCCAGGAGAAGGAGAGAGAGCCTTGAATCTAGTAGTGAGGTTTCTGTGTACCTGGTGTGACATCATGCAAGCTTTTGCAAACAGGGCTTACCCTACCCCAGGTTTTCTCTCAACCGATTTAAACAGAACACTGCTCAGTTTAGCCAGTTAGGCTCGGGGTTTGATCTCCCCGTCTTTAAAGAGGACTAAAACTAGCTTTCGTTTATGGTCCATGGCAGGGACTATTCCCAGACAACAGGCCTAACAAAAGCCACAGCTATTTGCCTACGTGCAGTATGTTCTGTCTCTTTCCAACTTGCCAAGCCGGGGAGAGAAAACAAGATACTCAATTATAGGAAACATGGTACATACAGTACGGCAGAAAAAAATATACATACAATCATATTTAACTAAAGCCATACACAACAACACACTGCAATACAAAATGGCTTGCACATTTTGTGTGGGTTACAACTGCAACACAGTTATAGGAAAAATGGCCTACAAAGAGCAAGAAGGGAGGATGACAGTGCTATACGTAGCATTTCCAGCTTCCACTGAAAAATTGGGAGATGCACTCCATGCCAGACTTACAGGCATGAACTGAAGGGGAAGGAGAGAATTGTCACAAGAAGCAAAATTACTCAAAACTTAGGGAGTCTTTTCCCCAATTGTCAAAACCAGAACCAAATGCAGTTGCATCACTTCTGCATGTTTCAGAGACATATTGTCAGAAATCCTCCTGTGATACAAATATGTCCACTCAAGCCCATAAACACAGCATGGATTGAAGAAAAGTTCTTTGATTTCTGTTAAGTCCATTGTGACAGAACATCCCAAACCAGATCTCCACCCAAATGGGAAGGGGGGTTAATAGTTCCCCTTGCCCAAAACAATGCTAGCAGTTTGCTGACTTCCTCCTCCTAACAAAGAAAGGCAAGAAGTCCAAAAAGCAAATGCACAGCAGCCTATCAGGCTGTCTAGACAGCTGCACACAAAAAAGTCCCCTCATTGAAGTTGCTGAAATAGGACTCGGTGGCTCATTAGGCTTTTCTTCTAAAAATAGTGACTGTATTTTTAGTAACAACCCAAACAAATGACATCTTTGTATGTGTTACAGGTGCCTGTTGTGAATAATGGGAAAGAGATGGGAATCTGAACTTTAGATGCCAGCTAAGCAGCCTCACAACTCTCAAACAGAGCAGGACGCATCCAACTCTGGGACCCCTTTTACAACTTATTGCTGGGATTTCCCTTGAAAGATCCCAAGCTCAGAAACAAACCCAGAAACCATGAGAGCCATTGACCTGTAAATTAATACTTGCTATTATTGGTGTAATAGAAACCCTCCACCCAAAATGATGTCTCTGTACTACCAGGCATTTTATACATGCATAGTAAGAGATCATCTGTAATTGTAGAATCATAGAAATGTAAGGTTGGAAGGGACCTCAGGAGTCCCTCAAAGATGGTCCTCAAAGCAGGACCATCCGCAACTAGATCATTCCAGCCAGGGCTTTGTCGAGCCAGGTCTTAAATCCCTCTAAGGATGGAGATGCCACCATTTCTAGGTAGCCCACTCCAGTGCTTCACCACCCTCTTAGCAAAAGAGTTTTTCCTAATATCTAACTTAAACTTCCAATGCTGCAACTAAAGACCATTGGGTCCTTGTTCGGTCCTCTACCACCACGGAGGAAAGTCTAACTCCATCCTCTTTAGAACCCCTCCATCAAGTAGTTGAAGGCTACTTTTAAATCCTTGCTCTCCATTTTTCTTCTGCAGACTAAACAAGCCCCGTTTCCTCAGCCTCTCCTCAGAAGTCATCTGCCCCAGCCACCTAACCATTTCTGTTGTCCTCCAATGAACTCTCTCCAACTTGTCCACATCCTTTTTGTAGTGGGGAGCTAAAACTGCACACAATACCGCAAATGTGGCCTCACCACTGCATAATAGAGGGGCATAATTACTTCCTTTAATCTGCCAGCAACATTCCTACCAATGCAGCCCAGTATACTGTTAGCCTTCTTGGCAACAAGGGCACACTGTTGCCTCATATTCACCTTATTGTCCACTGTAACCCCCACGTCCTTTTCTGCAGAGCTGCTGCCCAGCCAGTTCGTCCCAAGCCTGTACTGGTGCATGGGTTCATTCTGTCCTAAGTGCAGGACTTTACACTTGTCCTTGTTGAACCTCATGAGATTTCTTTTGGCCCAATCCTCCAATTTGTCTAGGTCACTCTGAATCCTAGCCCTACCCCCCATTACATCTCCTACTCCCTCCAGCCTTGGTGTCATCTGCAAAGTTGCTGAAGGTGCACTCTCTGCTGTACACCACATCTACTGGCCTCCCTACATCCACAGAGTCAGTCACCTTATCCTAGAAGGCAATCAGGTCGTTCAGGCATGACTTCCCCTTGGTGAATCCATGCCGACTGTTCCTAATCACCACCTTCTTCAAGTGCTTAGAAATGGACTCCTTGAGGACTTGCTACTTGCTTCCAGGGACTGAGGTAAGGCTGACAGGTCTGTAGTTCCCTGGATACTCCTTCTTCCCTCTCTTACAGAGGGGCACTATATTTTCCCTTTTCCAATCATCCAGGACCTCTCCCAATCAACATGAGTTTTCAAAGATAAATGCTAGTGGCTCTAAAATCACAGCAGCCAACTCCCTCAGCACCCGCAGGTGCATCCTGTCTGGCCCCATGCACTTGTACATGTTCAGTCCCAAACCTGTTCTTTTGCCACTGTTGGCTGCTCACCTCCTCCCCAAACTTTGCTGCCAGGTGCAGTAGTCTGGGAGTTGACCTTGCCTGTGAAAACTGAGGTGAAAAAGTCACTGAGTACTTCAGTCTTTTCCATATCATCTGTCACTAGGTTGCCTCCCCCATTCAGTAAAGGACCCATACTTTTCCTGATCTTACTCTTGCTGCTCACATACTTGTAGAAACTTTTGTCATTACCCTTCACATTCCTTGCTAGCTGCAACTCCAGTTGCACTTTGGTCTTCCTGTCTTCATCCCTGCATGCCTAAGAAATGCTCTTATAGTCCTCTCTAGTTGTTTAACCAAGTTTCCATGTTTTGTCAGCTTCCTTTTTTGTGTTTAAGCTCACCAAAGGCTTCTCTGCTAAGCCAAGTTGGTGGCTTGCTATATTTGCTATTCTTCCTGCACATCAGGATGGTTTGTTCCTGCACCCCCACTTAGGTTTCTTTAAAATACACCCAGCTCTCCTGGACTCCTTTCCCCCTCAGACTGGCCTCCCAAGGGATCCTATCCATCAGTTCCCCGAGAGAGTCAAAGTCTGCTTTTCTGAAGTCCTGGGTCCATACTCTACTGCTCTCCTTTCTTCCTTTTGCCAGGATACTGAACTCAATCCTCTCATGGTCACTGCTGCCCAAGTTGCCATCCACTGCTACATTCCCCAGTTCTTCCGTTTGCAAGCAGCAGGTCAAGAAGAGCATGGCCACTGTTGGTCTCTCCAGCACTTGCACCAGAAAGTTGGTCTCCAGTGCTCTCCAGAAACTTCCTAGATTGACTGAGCACTGCTGTATTGCTCTCCCAGCAGATGTCAGGGTGACTGAAGTACCCCACGAGAACCAGGACCTGTGTTGTGGAAGCTTCCACTAGTTGTCCGAAGAAAACCTCATCCACCTCATTCTTCTGGTCTGGTGGTGTATAGCAGTGACCCACTATAACATCACCCTTCTTGCTCTTCCCTCTAACCTTGACCCAGAGGCTTTCTTTACCCCAGAGAGCTTTTCATTTAATACTTCCTTGGTCCAAATTGCTTCATTCTTTCCATTTTACACAAGCTGAGACACATACTATGTGCCTTGGCCAAGGTCACACACAATGTCTGTGACAGAGCTGGAAATTAAGACTATTATTCATATTTCTCAATCATACTGGAGAGGAATTATTGAGAATGCAGAGACCTAAAGGCAAGGTCGGAAGAAAAAAGCTCTAGAGTGGAACAACTCAGGAAGGGAAGGAAAAGACTCAGCTAGGGGACTTACTTAATTGAAATGTAAACTAGCATGCATTTATGAATCAGCAATCACAGCGGAGAAGCCAATTATATATAGTTTCTGCAGGTTATTATATATTTAAGTTTTGAAATGATTTGCTAGGGGATGGGAGATAGTGAGAACAATCACTGGTCCAAGAAAGCAAATATGACCATGAATATCATTAAAAGTTCATGATGAATATTGGGACACAGTAGAGAGGCCGGGTAATCTTGTATCCATTGAACAAGCCACATGAACCTGCCAATACCAAAGATGACTTTGGAATGTCAATGCAAGGAACCTAACCCCCTGAGTGACTTTGAAATAAAGGTATATAAGCAATGAGACACAGCACAGGGGGAGGGGAATGGGTGTGGGAGGGAGTGGAAAAAGGGAGACAATGCAGCCTGCTGAACATAGGCCCAACAGCTGTTCTCAAATGGTTTCCATTGCAAAGGGCGCTGTTCTGCATTATCAGTGAGGTACAAATTTCCATGTACATCTAATGAGAAACACTGCTGTGCTACCCATTTGTCTAGTTTGGTTCTGGCAACATTCCTATGTTAGAAATCCCATAGTTCACATAAGAAGTGTATTCACCCTGCTGTTTAATCTGTCTTCACTCGAGGAGATGAACGCCATGTATAAACAGACAGCACTGGATATAAACAGCCTCCAGACCTATGCACGGCAAGAATTAACCAGTGCTCAGTGTGTGTTTTTTGGGAGGGAAGTTGTTTGTTTACTACAGTTCATCAAACTGTAAGTGCAGCAAAATCCAAAACTCAGGCTGGATGCCATCCCCAGAGAGAAACCCTGACCAGGGGCGCGCTGACAGAGGTAAACAAGCGGGAGACAGGATACTTTGCTGTTTGTTGTGGTTGGCAGGTGAGCAAAGATTTCACTCATAAAGTGGAAAAAATTAAAAAAAGAGCGATCCATTCTCATTTGTGGAACATAATATCAAAGGGTCAGGAAAATAGCTATGTGAGGCACTGCATGCTGGAGGGACCAGTAGGCATCTCCAGCATACCCTGAACAATAGCACTGAAATAAGGATCACATTCCTATGTCACAGCTCAATGCTGTGAAGTGGTAAGTGCTTCTTGAGAGGATCCCACTAACTTTTGTGGCATTTAAGGGCAAGAGAACTGGAGGACGCCAGGGTTGGATCCCTGCAGCTACAGCAGATGCATGGGGCTGAGCTAACAGACATACTGCATTCTTCTGGGAGTTGCACCAATTGTTGCATTTGGCTTTACCCATAATAGTAAGCAATACATGATCCAGAACTGGATCTTGGGATGAAATTTTGCCACGTGAAAGACCTGTTTTGCCCACCAGGCAAAGGAGCTCTTGGCAACTCTCTGACAATCAGTCATAGGATGATACTTGTTCCTTTAACTCACAGCCCCTTCTGGAACCTCATCACAGAACTGAATTGCACACAGAGCCAAGTTTCTCATGTTCACTTGGTCAAGATGTTTCTCATAAAGAAATGACAAGGGAGTGGGGGAGGAAGATCATGTTTTCCTGTTCATTACTTATAAGATTTACAAACTTAAACGAAGACAACCCTCCTCCGCCTCCATGAGATTTCATTATAATAAGAGCATTCTCTCTCACTCTCTCTCTGATTTGGTTTTGTAGGGTTAGCATTAACTTCCCCCAAAATTGAGAGTTCAAGGTATAAAACAGAATCCCACTAGAGAAAAAAAACAAAATCAAACACCCATACATCCAACTCTGAGCAAAATCATTTGTGCTACCAGGACATCAACAGGACACATTGAGGCAAACATTGCTGCTTTAATCACAGGAAGGTTCCCCTTCAATTTAAGCAGTAGGTTGGATGTCCGAGGAAATAAGCAAGGTGCTCATCACTCTTCTCATGCATCCACTGGAGCTGTTGGGAACATTTAGAATTCAAGGGAAAACCAGACAAGCCAATGAAATATTAAAAGTCATCAATTGTGTGGGTGGGTGGGCATACATTCATGCGTGCGGGTGGATGCACATGTGTGTGAGGCTGGAGGCCCGAGTGACTGGTATTCTGCAAGACTCCTGGAGTTTTCCTTCCTCCCTTTTGTGTCAGTGAAATGTAACACTGTGAGCAGCAGCCCCAGAAGCTGATGTCAGGCAAAAAAGTGAAGCAAGGACTTCAGGCTTTGGAGATGCGCAGGTTTCAGTTGGATCACACTCTTCATCACTGATGGTGACCCCTTTGCTAAGACAACTCCTCAGGGAACAGTCAGTAACAAATTCTTTCAAGGCATCTGATCTATATCTGTTTACAAATTAGCCATTGGGGAAGGGGGGAAGGAACCAGCCTTAGAGTGGGTGCACGGGTGGCCAGGTTCCGGTTTTTAGAGTTACACGTTGTCCTATGTCATGTCATTTTGCATTTTGTTAGCTTCACCCTCCTTGGGCTGCAACCTGACAATGGATCCCCTCAAAAGAGATAAATTGAAAAGTAGGGATATTCTGTGTATCCTGCATCCAAACTAATCACCAAGTGCACAGAACATACTGTGCTGTTATTGATTTGTTCCCAAGCGTCTCCAAACAGCCTTCAAGAAAACAAAGATGAAATAAAGAGAACCCAGGGAGATGACAGAATGAATAAATTATACACAGAGTCTTCTCTATTCAGCTCCCTGTCTCCAACAAGGAAGAGAAACTACGCTGTTACCTGAGCATACATACAACAAGGCATATGGCTATAGCAGATGCCCAAGGCATTGGGCGTGTTGCAGGAGGTATGCAGTGAGGACAGAGCGTCTTGAGCCTCTCTGAGAAATGCAAATATGTAGCCTGATTCCAAGTGTTTCTGTTTGGACTGAGAGGTTGCAAGACACCGTGTGCTTGTTCAACAAACCCTCACATCAAAAATTGTCTTCAGTGATTAGAGAGAGTGACTGAGGGCAAAAGGATGCCTGGTTCTCCTGCAAGCTTAGCCTGGAACCCAATCCCTTTGGGATCTTAAAAGTTTTCTACACCTCCACTTTCCTATCTGTAAGACAGGGGCAACTGGGTTTTTTGGAGGCACCAAAAGAGCCATGCTGGAAAGGTGCTATTAAAAGGTCAAACATTCTTTTTAAAAAGGTGACTCTAAGCATCAGAGTTACTCCTGGCAAACTCTTCATGTCCATGCACCAGGCAAGACCTTCCTGCAGAGGATGCAAGTCTTTAAAACTAGAAGCAATACCCACACGTCACAGTTATAGCTAAGGAAATTGGTAAGTCAATTTGCTAATACCAGTTTGGATGACCCAGAACTGCTACAGATAGACAGAGATTAGTGCTAGTGGGAGTTAAAGCTCCATTAAGAGAGCATATCATCATGGGATTTGAAAGGGTTTTTATTTTACTGCAGTCTTACAGATAAGAGAAGATGGCAAACTATTGCAAACAAAGATTCATTCACTAATCACAGCAGCAAATGTGCTCTCCCTCCATCTAGCAGTACTAAAAAGAATTGTTTTGTCACAATTTTTCAAGCTACATTTTAATGACCTAACTAAGCTGACGTGTTCAGAAACTTGTGCACGTCAGACCCCTTGTTAAATCTTTTCATAAATACATATGACAAGGTACCGGACCCATCTGCCACTTATAGAACGGTATGCACCTCAAGGAAGAGAAAACTCACTTTAGCCTCTGAATGTCCAGCCAGCCCATAAGCTACAGCATAAGATTTTTTTTACATTCATATTCTCTGAAGGTTCTTACAGAGACTTTATCACTTTATTGGCCATGAGCCAACAGGGAGGTAGAAGATTGATGAAGACAGGGTTGCAGGGACTGTCATAACCAGCTATAAGAGGATAAAGAAAAAAATCTTAGAGCTATGAAGAAAGATAATCTGGGTCCTAATAAACACACTGAAAAGGGAAAATAAGGCATGAGGCAGTCTCCCTTGGCCTGTGCCCACGGAGATCAGATCTGGACAATTCTACATCTGAACCCAGTTTACCCTGCACATGTTCTGAACATGAACAGCTGGGTCCAGGCACCACAGTATGTGACAAACCACTACATAATTGCTAGGAAACAGATTCAGCTTATACAGTTGGCTCCTCTCCCAGGAGTCTGCTTAGAGCTACAACTACCCCACTTTGCAGAAGCCCCAAATGGTGCAATTTTGTCTCCATTTTAAAAAGAGGGCAGAGTAAGGGCAAATGAGAGAAAGCAGGCATTCTTCAGCTGACCTGCTCAGGGCTCTCAGTCTGGATGCAGGTGCTCCACAGAAGCCAACAACCTGTGCTCTGGCTTTGCCAAGGAGTGGGTGGAAAGCTTGGTTTGTTCCACAGGCTGTTATACTTTTTTAAAAAGTAGTGCACTTACTAAATGACAAGCAAGGTTCTCAGCTGATGCAAGTCAACGTGGTTCTGTTGAAGCCGGCGGTGGCACACCAACTCATGACAGCTGTGGATTTGACTCAACATTTATTACTAAGTTTACGGGTCATAGAATCTTAATTGGAAGACTCTTAGAAATAGTAGCATGGTACTACTTTCTACCCCTTTCACTGCCGAAGACTTTATAGCATTGCAAAGGCACTCAATAAAAGACTTATTTTATCCACCAGTGAGAAGCAATCACTCCTGCAATGGAAGGAGTCAGGTGTCTAATGGCACATAGCAACGCAATACCACAGAAAACAGAGAATGCCATAGGCAGCTGAAGATGCACAGAACATTTTTAGGAAATAAGATGCTAGCCTCAGTGTGTCCAGAACAATGCGGTAACATAGCTGCATTATTAATAATGGTGCTGTGGATCTTCGATCCCCAATTGCAGCCAACCCTGGTTTGGGGGAAATTGTCTTCTAGGTGGATTTTAAATGCTACTAAAACAATAGCTTGCAGAGGAACAGAATCCCATGCAACAAATGCTTCAGCATCAGTTACAGAGCGTTAAAGTCAGCCATTAAGACTCCATTTCTTACCTTGGATGTGGCTGCACTTTCCATTCTTTACTTCATTCCTCAGAGACATTGTGCCATAAATACCCGTACACCTTCCTGAGCCTTTTATCTTGATAATGCTGCCTTCCGTCATGGAAGCCAGAAAAGGATCGAGCAGACCAAGTCCTAACAGTTGGGAGATGCCCAGACAGCTACACCAGAGACCGGTGATGGTTTCAACTCTAAGCCACTAGAACAGTGCCTTCTGCCTTGCTGGTTGCTAAGGCGGCAGTATTCCCAGAGAAATCCATGGGTTGAGTATCCAGGCTCTCCTCTGAGAAACCCAACCTGAGAACAAGAGTTTCAGATTCCTCAGGGAAAGAAATGGCACTTGGCTACCATCTGGACACACAGGGATCAATTACGATTCTGCCAGGTGTCTGCACCAGGTGATCATTAATAATGCAGACATGCTTGGTTCAGTCTCACTTAACTGCCTCAAATACTTGTCACTCTCCATCTCTTTAATCCTTAGGCAGTGGTTTCTTGATGGTTAAGTATTAACATCCCTCAGTAACCCTAGCATGACTCCTTTGCAATGTGGCTTTGGATGAACAGATAAAAATTGTAATACAATACTGAAAATGGGGAAACTGAACCTCGGAGAAGTTAAACAACTTCCCCCCCACAAAGCAGTTCTGCTCCAGAGCTAAAGCTTCAGTCAAGACTAGACCCCAGGTTTCTTGACACTCTACTAGTGTCCTGGCCACAGGATAAAGTTTGCTACCAACACATTTGTCAGTCAAGCCAGTGGGCCACATTTTCTGCTAGTACAAATAATGCAGCTCTACTGAAGTGCCTGGAGTTTGCCAAATTTACCCTAACATACCCAAGCATAGTGTAACTCAGTACTCTATCGATTAGATATTTACTTCTACCTGCAAACACATTCTTAACCATTTGGTATCCAATTACTAGAACAGATGGAATATTTCCTTCTTCAGACAACTGATGCCATTCTCCACACTGAAATCAAATATAACTGAAGACTCACATTTTCTTTAGCCACAGAATAGTTTCCCTCGGGTCACAATAGGAGAATTACCCCAGTATCATCACACAAGTGCGATGCAAGCCTGACTTCCACCTCCGAAATGATTCACGGCCACTTTGATGAGGCTACCAAAAAAGCTGCCCATTGAAGAGCTATGGTAGACACACATTTTTCTGCTAGGGACACCACTGAAAAGCAAACTGATTTCACAGAGACCAGTGAACAAGTATCATTAACTGGTGAGAAGTTTCAGTCACTGCTGTCCAGGTGTGAATTAAAACCACTCAGAGGTGAACAGCTCCACATTCATCTTGTGGTCTGGTTTTGCAGTGCTGGCACTTGGACATCATCAGTGGGAAGGATCAGGAAATAAGACAGAGTAAATAGTCTCTGCAGGCCCCCAATCAATGCAGGAGATGACTTCATCTCTAAACAAACAGGTTCACAGTTGCTATACTCATTGCGCATTACTCAAGTTAGCTTTTCTGGTATATTTAGAACAAGTCCTCAACTGTGAAGTATCTACATATCCAGACAAGACAGGGATCCTAAATTTTAATCCCTGCTGTCAACTCATTCACAGACCTTAAGCACCTCACCTAACTTTGTTTGTTACTCAATAAGGGCTTCCTATCTCCCAGCAGTCTTTTGAAGATTAATTAGTCAAGGTTAGTAAACGTTAGGATATGAACAGCACTAGGTAAATGCCAAGCATGAATATAACTAGAGTATCTAGCTTGTAATTAAAACTTGTAAGAAAGAGTTTTAGATACAGCCATTATGCAAAGTGTCCTTAGGAAATAACTTAATGGAGACAACTTAATTTAAAGTGCGGCCAGTATTTGTCTAATTTATAGGCATATGCTTGTAAAACAGGAGGGGGAAAGAATGATGCCTCAGGAACTTGGAATACAAGGAGAAAAAGATATACAGTTAATACGAAATGTCAAGAAGTAAACTATCTACCCAAAGAGTGTTTGTTGAAACATTCTACAGACACATAGCAACTCCCTGAGGCTTTTGTTCAACACTGACTGCAAGAGAAAGAATGGAGCCATTTTTCTTTTACAATCAGAGTCGGGAAGTCAAGGGAACGCAGAGGCACTGATTTCAGTCTGTCAGGATGAGGCCCAGATTGGCAGCAAGGAAGGCTGGTTCAAACCCATGACTACAGCGGTTGAGAACTGCCTTGAGATCGCCCTAAATGAGGCACCCTATATCCCAGCTGATCTGCCTACAACTGAACTGGGAATAATGGACTTCACAAAACAATGCAAAATGTTTTACGTAGATGGGGTGGGGAGAAGGGAAGCACTATAAATCTTCAGAAGCACATAAGGGTAGAGAATAGCTAAGTATACAGGACAGACAGCGCTTATTTACTGAGATGTTGGACAGGAAAGGAACCAGCTAAATCTGATGATACCAAGCAAGCCTTCCCTGCATTGCTAGCACTGCTGGCCTTGAACATGTCCCTCTCACTTACTTGCTCTTGAACGTTCTAAACCCAGAAACGTGGCAAAGTCACTCAAGGAGCACAACCCTTGCAGCTGCTCTCAAGACAGTGGTCTTGAGCACAACTGTGGAGAGAGATTCCCCTGGAGCAGCTTTCCCTCACACATTTCAGGGTTTGGCACGTGCCAGTGGGAGCAGGTGAGCAAGGTGTTTTCAAAACCAGAGCCCTGGCAGCAGCAGGCATGTCACTTCCAGACCACTGCTGCAAAACCAGTCTGGGTTAAGTTTGGAAACGAAAGTTGTCCGCAGATGAAGCCATAGGGTGAAGCAAGCCTGGTGGGACCCAGCTGAGTTCCAAGTCGCAAAATCCAACATCCTGATTAACACCTGTCCCATTATCCTGACAACCGTCTCCAATTGGCCAAGGACTGAGGAATGCCTGGAGATAGTCCATTCTCTCACCTCTAGAAGCAGTTCCCTGAGGGCCAAGGGAGGCTGCCTTGCTTTACACTCCTCATGTGGCCCTCTGGCATCTCTGTAAAACATCTACCAAAGCAAAAACAAAGGGGAAAAGGAGAAGACGAGGACAGAGGAAGCCTTGGACCACTAAACCAAGCATCACCCACAAGAACAGCCCAGCCTAGACCAACAACAAGCAGAACAAATACCTAGGTAAGCAACAGGGGCCCAGGTAGTACTGGGATTAGAGGGGCAGTGTATGAATCTTCAGGAGGCCTCAAATGCCTCTACACAAATGCTCGTAGTATGGGGAACAAGCAAGAGGAACTTACCCTCCTGCTAGCTAACAACAACCCAGACATAGTGGGGCTCACCGAAACACGGTGGGACCCAACGCATGACTGGGCGGTGAATATCAAGGGCTATAGGCTGCACAGGAGGGATAGACAGGGAGGAAAGGTGAGGGTGTGGCACTCTACGTCAAGGAGAAATGCACATCCTCAGCGAGTAGTACTGGGTCACTCAGTGCAGGAGGGGCACACTGAAGTGCTCTGGATTAGAATAGTAGGAGGTCGAGGGGAAAGGGACTTAATGGAGGGGGTCTACTACAGACCACCCAACCAAGGGGAAGAGCTAGGCCAGGAATTCTTAAGTCAGCTCATGGAGGTAGTTAGGCCAAAGGACGTGGTCATCATGGGTGACCTGAACTTTCCAGACATCTGCTGGGAAGAGCAGTCCGCCAGGTCTGACTGCTCACGTAGGTTCCTAGCCAAGATACAGGACCTCCGTCTAACCCAGGAGGTGCACAGCCCCACCAGGGGAGATGCCTTGTTGGATCTGGTCCTGACTACGGGCGATGACTGGTGAGGGGGCTGCAGGTGCTCGATCACCTGGGCGACAGTGATCATTGCCTGCTGGAATTCACCGTCCAACGCAAGGTGGTGAAGGTCTGCAGCAAGGCAGCAGCCCTGGACTTCAGGAGGGCAGATTTCAATGAGCTAAGGAGACTAGTCAGAGAGACACTGCGGTCCCGGAGGGGAGGGGAGCCAGGTGTCTAAGAAGAGTGGTCATTCCTTAAGGAGACGATCCTCCAAGCCCAAAGGGAGGTAATCCCAACACAGGTCAAAGAGGGCAAGAGGGTGCAAAAGCCCCCATGGCTCACCAAAAGCATCCAGGAATGTCTCAAGGGAAAAAGGAGGCGTGCACCCAATGGCAGGGAGGGGCCATCACCAGGGAGGATTATACTGTGGTTGCTCGGGAATGCAGGGGGGCAGTCAGGAAGGCCAAGGTGGAGATGGGACTGGGACCAGCTTCCTGGATCAAGGACAGCAAGAAGTCCTTTTTTAAATACATAGGGGTAAGAAGAAGGTACAGGGTAACTTGGGCCTTCTGCAGGACACGCTAGGAAATCTGGTCGTCACACCAGACAGCAAAGCTAACCTATTTAACAATTTCTTTGCCTCCATTTTTCTAAGCAGGGACCTGGTCATCCCCCACCACCGGGTCCCCCTCAGGCCCCAGGGGAGGCGCACCCAGGCCTAGGGTCAGAGAGGACCAAGTCAGGGAACTTCTGGAGGGACTGGATGTATTCAAATCAGCTGGTCTGCATGATCTCCACCCCAGAGCACTGAGAGAATTAGCAGAGGTCATTGCAGGACCCCTGGCACGGCTTTACAAGCACTCATGGTGCTCTGGTGTGGTGCCAGAGGACTGGAAAAAGGGCCAATGTGGTTCCCATTTTAAAAAAAGGGAGGAAGAAGGACCCAGGAAACTATAGGCCCGTTAGTCTTACCTTGGTCCTGGGTAAGCTTTTTGAGAGAATTATCCTGGCATACGTCTGCAAGGGGCCAGCAGGGGAGGTTATGCTTAGGGACAACCAACATGGGTTCATTAGAGGCAAGGCCCTGTCACACCAACCTGGAGGCCTTCTATAACCAGGTCTCAAAATCCTTAGTCGCAGGTGTCATGGTGGACATAGTCTTTCTGGACTTTGGGAAGACCTTCGACACTGCCACAGTCTCCTAGCTTTTTAATGAGAATGGAGTGAGAGACACAGTCAGATGGATCACAAATTGGCTGGAAGGCCGCACCGAGAGAGTGGTGGTAGACGGGTCTTATTCAACCTGGAGGGATGTGGGCAGTGGTGTCCCCCAGGGCTCAGTCCTTGGGCCTGCGTTGTTCAACTTCTTCATCAGCAACTTGGACAAGGGGGTAAAAAGCACCCTGTTCAAATTTGCAGATGACACTAAGATGTGGGGAGAAGTGGGCATGCTAGAAGGGAGGAATAGGCTGCAATCGGACCTGGGCAGGTTACAGGGGTGGGCGGATGAGAACAGGATGGGTTTCGACACTGACAAGTGCAAAGTGATGCACCTGGGGAGGAAGAACCAGCACCATACCTACAGGCTGGGGAACTCCCTTCTCGGCAGTGCAGAGGCAGAGAAGGATCTTGGAGTCATTACTGATGCCAAAATGAACATGGGCCAACAATATGAGGACCCGGTCAGGAAGTACCTTGTCCACAGATGCATCTCAAGCAGGTCCAAGGAGGTGATCCTCCCCCTGTACGTGACACTGGTGAGGCTGCAGCTGGAGTACTGCATCCAGTTCTGGGTGCCGCACATCAAGAGGGATGTGGACAACATGGAGAGGGTCCCAAGGAGGGCCACCCGCATGGTCAGGGTGCAGCAGGGCAGGCCCTACGAGGAGAGGCTACGGGACCTGAACGTGTTCAGCCTCCACAAGAGAAGGCTGGGAGGATCTAGTGGCCGTTTAACAAACTAGTCAGAGGGGACCAGCAGGCATTGTGGGAGTCCCTGTTCCCCCGAGCACTGCCAGGAGTGACTAGAAATAATGGTCACAAGGCGGCAGAGGGTAGATTGAGGCTGGACATCAGGAGGTGCTACTTCACGGTCAGGGCGGCTAGGATCTGGAACCAACTTCCAAGAGAAGTGGTGCTGGCTCCTACCCTGGAAGTCTTTAAAAGGATGCTGGATGAATACCCCACCAGGGTCATTTGACCCCAGTATCTTTGCTGCCATGGCAGGGGGTCAGACTTGAAGATCTGCTCAGGTCCCTTTCAACCCTAACAACTATGAAAGAAGGAAGGGGACATAATTTCTCCTTGTTGTCCTCCCCGGTAGGCTCAAACCATACACTGGCCATTCCAGGGAAGAGAATCCTGGGACATTCACAGGTTTTAACACACTCTAAACATATCATTTTATGACAATATTTGTGCATCTCTACAGCTCTGGCTCAATGCCATCACCCCCCCAGGCATACAGCCAAGACCACCACCACTGAGACTCACAACAAGTCCCTGGGGAGGCAAAGCCTGGGCGAGCTCCATGAAAGGCACTGCTTAATGGATTGAGGTGTGTTCGCCAAGCCATGTGCGGAGCCCATGCAGGACTGGAAGAGCAGGCCGTGCCACAGGTCAGAACAAAGGCAGGACTGTATGAAAGCAGCATGTAGCCCAGGGTCAAGCCAATGCTATTAGTCCTTCAATTTCATGAGCACTGAGTTCTCCCACAAATCATATTAGACATGAAAGAAATGACCTTTTTAACAATGCAGTCACTATGTATCCTGCATACTTCCCAGAGTTTATTGGGCATTACCCAATTACTTATTAACTCATTCAACAACAGCTAAATCTATTCAGCTCATTTCTCCCTACTCTTTCTGGAATGTCTAAAATTAAGATAAAAGAACTGGGTCAAGTTAGCTTTGGCTGAAAGAGAAACCCGTGAACTAGAAGAATCAGAAGTAGTGCCTCTGGGAACCCTCATCATAGTTCTCTAAGACACTTACTGAGGATACCATGAGAGCTGTCTGTACAGTGAGCACCATTTTCATACGCAGAGCAATATTACCTAGAGAGCTCCTAGAGACAGACACCAGATTTCAAGTGTAAATCTACAAGGCATCTTGGACCTGTGGTTATCAACTGACTCTACTGGGTTGATGTAGCAAATGGCTCTGAGAGGCATGTTCCCAGGGACAGATGCCATGCTACTATCCCTACAACATGAAAGCAGTGCCCTCTTTCTCCCAGAAAGAGTTATTGGGGAGAATTTTAAGAATTTTTGGCAGCCAACCCCCACCCAGCTGGGTAAGAGAGACTACCAGCACAAGCCCTACCACACACTGTGGAAACTATCCCAGAACATACATGCAAAGGCAGCACTGCAAAGGCTCCTGCAATGTCCACCCAAAGTCCTACTCACATAACTTGGAGCAGCCCTCCACATGGAAGCTCTGATTCACAGCTGTCAGGTTTTGGGCAGCTGCCCAGAGGCTGTTCTGTTGAGGTTTCCTATCTCAAGACAACTTCATTAGTGTCGCTGTGGCCTGAGAGACGCACCCAACATCTGACAATAAGTTGTGTCAGGTCAGACACTACTGGTAAGTGCCATCTCCCCAACCCCAAATAATTAAAACCCGGTCTTCTCATCCTTGCCACAAGCACGCTGGTTTGTTTTCTACCACACTGTCAATTCCATACCGATGCAAAACTAAAAGACAGCCTGGGAATCCAGGCCAAAACATCCCTGAAATGTATAACTGCAATCACTACAGCGTAGTTATGATTTGGGCTGTTTGGTCAGATACCTTGTATTCCCTTTATACAGAACCATCTAAATCATTACTTTTAATCAGTGCACATTCAAGTTCCTGGCTGCCTCTTTAAGCACATTAAAATATGTGTTCACCCTTGGCTCTAATAAACTCATGAAATCAATGTACCACAGGTTTGCAGGAGGTCATCGGTGGGATGGACCTCAGAAAGGCTTACCATACGTGAAGCATAAAGCCACTGTTGCTTGAGCTAGAAAAGAAACTTGGTAAGATGCTAGTCAGTAGTAGGCCCTTACTCTGATGCTAAACACCTACTAACAAGACGTAATCATTCATGCTTACAGTGTGTCATAGTAATCATGCGTGGGATGGACTCATGATAGAGACATGACAGCATGTTTCCCAGCAGTAAAGATGAAATTGTCAAAGCAACCAAGTAGTTTAGGAGCCTAAGTCTCATTTTCAAAATGGATCAAGCATTTAGCCACTTTTGAATATGGGATTTATATTTCCAAGTACTTAGGGAACCCTGAAAATTTTACCCTAAAAGCATGTTAAGAAAGTGAGACCTGCAAAGGAGTACAGACCTGTGATATGTAACACAATAAATCTAGTGAGAACTTCCCATTAGTTTATTCCCTTGAAAAGTTTTACGCATCTCTGACTTTTGGCTTAGTACCCGTTTCCCATACCACTGTCAACAGCATTTAAAATATATTGCCTGTAGCCACTAACCACATCAATAGACAAATTGCTTATGGGATTATGCCAGAGCAAGGTCATAACTTATTTACACATTTTTGGCCCATATGTTTCAAAGTGGTTTACAGAACACTGATAAGAACTGTAATCATCAGTATTTTACAGATGAAAGAAATTGAGTCACAGAGGTTAAGCCAGCGACAGAGTAAACAGCAGCACTGGGAAAAGAACACATATGAAGTTGGTTTGGTAAAGACAGAAATAACCACTTAAATCCAATAGGTTTGTGGGAGATACCACTAGAATCATGTGGTCAATTAGCCAATCGGGCCTAATCAATTGCCATCCACGAAAATTGCATTTCTGGAGATGTGCTAAATGCATGTAATCAACAGAAGAAAGAAAAAAGGAAGAAAAGAAAGAATAGCAAACTGCTTGATCTCCAGAATGAGAGGTCTGGAGTAAGTCATAGACCAGACCTCGTTGTCTAAAGGCTAAGCAGGGCAAAATTCGGAGACCTACCAGAAGAACAAAAGAACCATGGTTTTTTCAGCATCTTAATTTTTCCTCCATCATTTTCAAGGGCATGTTTTGCTCAGTCTCAGAACTCAGTTTGGTGAGCAACAACTTAGGAAGGACCAGATTCAGATCTCACATACATGAAAAACTGGCATAAAAGCAGAGAGAGAGGGAGGGGAAATTCTAGCTCTGATGAAACAGTGCAGGGTTAGAAGTTCCTGGGAAAGTGATAGCAAGAAGAGTTGGGGTTTTATTTTGATTTTTTCTACGCCAGCATTATCAGTCAAGTGGTGATAATATTGTGCATTAAACAATTAGCAACTTCCGACCCTGCATTCCAGGCACCAACTCAGTATCAGCCAACCCCTTGGACTGAAGTGAGAGGCTGATAAGAAGCTTCACTTGAAGAGTAACACCAGCAAGTTAGTTGTGTTGTTCAGCACCAGGGGCTGACTCACCCCACAATGAGCGCCACAGTCAGAGCCATGCTCTTTCTACCATTCCAATAGGGAGGAAAAAAAAAAAACAAAAACCCAAATCTGTCACCTTCAACAAAGATCTTCTTGAGGGAGCCCTGGAGTGGGTTAGTTCAACCCTTTGGCTGAATCTCTGGAGGTTTCGGTTTACATCTGCTCAGGTCAGAGGTAAAATGAGTTCAACAGTCTCAACCTTCCCAAAAAGCAGCTTGTACAAATCCAGCACAATTTCATATGATTTACATATTTCTGTTGGGTGGAGGCCCAGATCTGGGACAGCAGACAGACTGTAGGTGAGGAATGAGAAAGGATGGATGAGATGGGGGTGGCTCCATCATGAAGCAGCAGTTTTATGAGTAGAGATGTTGGCAGAGTGCAGGAGGGATCAGACACAGAGCAAACCCGGAAATATCAAAAGGTCAGGACTTCAGGGATGTAGTTTGTAGAGCATTTGTCTATGCTATGCCCATTTCCAGCCGGTTCTCAGAAATGACTGCAGCCTGATGCATACTGTTCTCATGGAGAATTTAGTGTTATTCTTAACCTAAAATGAGGAGGCACTGAACTGAAAGTGTACAATGGGTGTCTGTATATAAAAGACATGCTCAGAGTTTGAGGATTTCCAGGGGTCCAGAATTTTTCCTTCTCTTAGTCACAGATGCCCCAGTGTACGGACACATCTCCATTCCACATTCAAAAGGTTCTTTGCCCTGCTTGGTGCAGCTTCGTGACAAAACACTTTCTTCCACTAGGAAATATAACCAAGAATAATATCCTATGCTGTACTGCTGCTGCAGGTAGACTTTTGCAAAAAAAGCTGAAGGAAACATCATAGAGATACAGGGTCACAGAACACAAAAAGAACAAACACCCTCTCAGTCTGCTGCTCTCTGTGGTGGCTTACGCGCCCAATCCAAACAGCGTGAGCAGTAAAATGCTGAACATACACATTTGCTTTCTTGAAACTAAGAATTACTTGAAAATAAGGACAGCTCTCCCAGTTTCTGGTTCTTCCATTTCCCTCTGCTGATTTGAAACGTCTTACATTCCCTGTGAAGGAACACTGGTGCAGCTCATGATGCAGCTCTTCAAATTAGTCTAATTCCTATCTAAGCCATTACTGTAGCAGTGGCCAATATGATGCAAGTATAATTAAGGTCACCCAAGGCTAGCTACCTGCGAGCATTGCCCTTCTCTGGTGACAAGGAGACAGAAAAGAACTTAGATAGATAAAGAACATAAAGGGGCTTAATAGCAACACCTCCCCAGAGATACCCAGGTGCTGGTATGCAACACTTAGCCCCAAATAGCCTTTGTCCTAATGGGGTCGCTGCACTCTTATCAGACACTGGTCCAGCTAATTTCTTGCCCTTTTTAGTGCCACCCCAGCATTACAAAACGATTATTATTAATTATGTATAAAATCTAACCCTTGCAAATCAGGCAACTTGAATTCCTCCCCATCTTACAGGAGGGAGAAGAAAAGGAGAGGTCTAAGGTACTTAGTGTCCCATGCCCAAATCCAGTTGGTTTCAATGAGACTCCTGAGTGACTGAGCAACCAACAGGCACCAGATTAGTGTCACAACCAGCCACAGAACAAAGACATCTTGACCCCTACTTAACACCAGACCCTACTACCTTCTAGATCATTACTGCTATCTCGCTGCCTTAAATCGCCACATTGTACTTTGCTCCCAGTAGATGCAGATAAATAGGAATGTACAGTACCTGCTTTATTGTTGTGCATAGACTCTTTGGAAAAAAGTAAGTACTCCAGTTGTGCTGATAACATAGAAAGGCCCACTAAACTCTAAGGGACATATGGGCCAGAAAAAGGAAGAACTGAGAAGTCCTTTAAGAAGCTTGAGAGCATTGGTCCCCAATTTACAAGTGAATAAATGGAAGTCAAGAGACAGCAAGCATTCTCCCCAGAGTCACTGAGCTGGCTCAAAGCTCCCAGATTCCATTATACTGCACTCTGGAGAGTATAACTAGGTTTTGAATTTCAACAGTCCTGTTCATCAAATGTCTGTAACTACAGGGACCAATGTTTTACCTACTAGAATGCAATCTATCTAGGTCCTAGAACCAAAAGGCAGAGCACTGGATTTCCCAGCCAGAAGAGAGAAGTTTTTAAATGCTCTATTTTCCCAAAGACGTTGAGCTGGAATGCTACATATTTAACAGGGCAAATTTAACCCAGGTGCAACTCAATGTCAGTGGAGTCTAAGAGGCAATCTGCTCTCCGGGAGACAAGTAAGTGGGTTATTTGGATCTTTGAAATTTTTTTTCTGTTTTGCAAAGGGTAGAAAGAGCCAAAATGAATGGAGCAGTCACATTTCTATTAAGTGCTTAAGTCTTTCTAAACCAAATGATGGGGAAAAGAAAAGGGAGCTTGAAGTCAAGAGTAGAAAAGGTGTGGAAATGAGGAGGGGTTGAAAGAAAAGTCACATTTTATGTAACTCACATCAGTGCACCACACAAAGAGCTGCAAAGAGGACAAAAAAAACCTGATATCAAAAACGATCAAAGCCTATTTGGAACAATGATTGTGTCTCTTTCTGGGTCTGTCTCTGGCTTTCCCCAGGGAAGGAAGAACACATCCAACCCTTCACAGCAATTGCAGCAAGTTTTTTGGGTTATTTTTAAGATAGTCATTATAACTCTTGTGACTCACTGGCTTGTAATGATGGAAATATGTTGTTTGATCTGCAGAGATACAGACATCCAAAGAAGAAAAGGAAACAGGAATCTTGGGGGAGAAGATGCTCTACAGAAAATAAGAAAGCAGAAATAGGACAGTGAGTGGGAGAAGTGTAGGTTTTTACCCCTCTCCAGACCAACAAATATTGTGATAGTTCTACCCACTTACCCAATGCAATAGGGCATTAAAATAGACACCCTCTTGTTGGCCACTGCCTTCATAGGCTCATTAGAGTCTGCATAGTTACACTAGGGCAGCACCTTAGAACAAAGGATATATGTTAGACTGGAACAAAATCAAGCTAGAAGACATAAAAGTGGCAACCAGCTCTGAAGCCACCATCCCACTTTTCTTCTCTCATGCTTTATACCCCTCAAAAGGTACCTCTGTTGGTATACCTTTGAAAGGCGGCTTTCTTGTGAAGGAAGTCATCTAACCCCTATGCATGGGGGATGGCTGGGCTGGGAGGAAGGAACATTTTCTGATTTGCTTGGACATTTCTGGCTACAAGGGCTGCCCATAGACGAGCCCCCACTGCCAACCATGTGTATGTTTTTGCAGATGTTGAGACAGGATGGATGTGCCGGCTCCATGACAACATCCTACAGAGTCTTTAAGCCACACAGCTGGCACTGGCTCTGAATGCATTTCAGCATAGCTCTGGCTGAAGATTAATTTTGGAACACAAGGAGACCATCTTGGTGGCTTAGGAACTACAGTGCTTCCATGCTCCAGTGCCACAGAAGCATCCATCCAGTCAGAAGAGGGAGCCAAACCCAGAATGGACATCTGTAACAATCTGGATATATAACTGAGAAAACAGCAGAACCATCGTAGTTTTTGCTCCATGTGAAACAGAGCAGGAGCGGTACCTGTTCCTTTTTGCCTCTCAGCTGTCCCTGGCAGCTTAGATCACCTTGTCCACGCTATCCATAGTACACAAGATCACATTCATTTTCAGTCAGATTTTCTTTTTTAATACCAGTTGAACTCCCTAAGATCAGTATTTTGCCACCTTTGGCTCCCAGTCTGCAATGGCAGGCTTCTGTAACACCTGTGGCAGACCAGATTTTCTAGGGTTGCTAAGATGTGGCAGATGTGTAGTGCTAGAAAAGCAAATCTGTTTGGAAAGAGGAAGCAAAGGATGTACACAAGACCCGCTGCCTTTAAGGGGAATAGAGCCAAAGCCTGTGGCTTCCAAAAGCAGATGGCCATGGAAATTCATTTGGGGAACTGACCTCAAAAAGCTCTCACCTCCTACTGGCCCCATGAATAAGAGCCACTTGCGCAAACTGAGATATTAAAGCCATTTCTACAGCACTGTAGATCTGTATAGCCCTTTAAACAACAAAGGGATAAACCAGTGTCTTTCCCTAAGGTGCATATAATAACAGGAGCTGCTCCTGAACACCCATTTCTTATTTTAAACATAACAGGAAGTATCTATTTGTACTTAGCACCTAGAGAGATCATTCATCCCCTCTGCTACAATCGAACTAGAGCACATGGGGAAAGATTGAGCCTCACAGGCCAAATACAGGCCCCCCTCCTGGATGTTATTCAGTGTGTGTAGGTCCAACATGTGAAGAAATCCTCTCAACTGGGTCCGGTGATCCCTCTCTCTCCTGTTTTTCTTCTTGGTGTGTGCTGGTCAATCAGGTGACCTGGCCAGATAAATTCCTGCGGGGAGGGGGAAGTGCTCTCTTCCTTCTGGTTGGCATTTTGAAAGCTGCAAGCAAAGATCCCAGGTTGCTGCCAGGAGATTTTCGGCAAGTAAAAACCTGAAAACTAGCCAGGAGTTGGGAATTATGTGTAGGCCAGTTGCATCTTAAAAGAATTACTGTGTCCAATCTCTGTACAGACTCACATTACTTATGCTTGCTGAAAGTGTATTCTGACTTCCTTGTCTACCCCCTCTGATCAATAAAGGTCTCAGTTTACAGCTTGTCTTGCTGTGCTACTGAGGAGGAAGAGGGAGAAACTTTCCTCTCCCAGCTCAGCCAGCGAAGCTTGTCTTCTTATTTTCCCCCAGTTCTACCTGATGCTATCTTGGAATGCTTTGGGATGAAAGAAGCACCCAGAAATATTACAGTGGGCAAAGCACTCCCAAAGCTGGCAGGGTCAGTGTGCCCTGAGCTGCACAGAGCCCTGCCAGAGACCAGTGCCCAGGTGGTGGCAGCATTACCCCAGGCTTGCAAGTACGCTCCAGGAAGCAGGACAGCTGGCTGTCGGCACCCAGAGGGAGACTCCCAAAATGAGGTTTTAGGTCTGGCACAGTGAGGTGAGTGGCTCAGCATAGTAGCGCCCCCTATTGTATGTGCCACACAACATACTTAACTTTTTAAGGCTTCTTCTCTGAGCAGGCTCCAGTACAGTTTTTGCCCTGCTCATTTGTTTTCTTTGGCACACTACCAAGGCACAGACTAACTGTCTGTCCAATCTTCCTTTCTCGAATATTGGATCTCACAGCCCAACTGCCCCAGGCCTTCAGGATCAGAGGCACACCTACTTACGCGCAGTTTTTCCAGAGCTCCCACTCATGGGTACTCCGATTTACCTCCCCAGGGACAAATGATAATTGAAGCACGAGATCTACAGGCTCTGCCAAGGTTTCTAATGCAAACTGATAGCACAAAAAAATCCACAGATCTAAAACAGGAAAATACCTGTATACATTTCCCAAATCAGTTTTCTCACCTGTTGAGCATGCACCAGGCTTCAGTCTTAAGTAGTCCAGGATTCTTCCACCCCCTTATCATCCTGCATTTGGCTTATCTTGTTTCTCTCAAAATGGTTTGCCAGACCTTCTCTTTTACAACCTGCAACCCCTCTTGTCAGTTGTACCCTGACAATATCAAGTAACCAAAGGGCCCCACCAAATGATCCAGCACTTTAGTACCCAGGCACACCACTTCTCTTAGTCCAACCACCTCTTTTTCCAAAAGTGTTTCAGCGTGAACAGCAGACCCTTAAAACTTAAAAAAAATGCTCTATTGTTGGCCCAAGATGAAAGTAAAAAGCCAGAAGGGAGATAGTCCTACATTCAAAATGGGCCTCACAGTCTGACCCAGCCATGCAGAGAGAGTCACCATTACTAAACCAAATTCACAAGGTGTGTCTGGACAGATTATCTATCTCACAAGGCAGGAGAAAAGTGGCTGCATGTGGTGGGTTTGAAGGAGAGACTTGGAGAAGGAAGAAAAGGAATGAGTTCAAGACAAAAGGGACAGCCAAACAGATGGAGCATTGAGGAATGTGGTAGAAACAAGTGAATGGAGTAGTAAAAGGGAAGTAGGCAGGAACATAGGGAATGGAAGGCAGGAAAAAGAGGCAAAAGAGTGTGTTGAAGTGAAAGTAATATAATCCTTCATTTGTGTGATTGCAATAATCTCCCCAGAAATGTCAGGCCAGCAATAATGCCCGCAGGTTGTAAACATGCAGCCAGAGTATTTCAAAATCCATAAAAGTACAATAAACACACTCTCATTTAAGCATCCATGGTAATAAAGAACAAGGGCAGAGAAATCCTTGAGCTGTGAACAAGATAGGCAGGATTATCTCCCTACTTTGTGTTAATACCCGTCCCATTACCCTGACAACCTCAAGGGACAGGCAGCGGTGGGCACATGAAGGAGCAGCCAAGCACAGAGGGGCATCTGCCCTAAGGGCAAGATCCCTGTATGTTCATTTCAGCCCAGTGCCTGGTTCCTTGAAACTCAGCAGGCTGAAGGATGGCAGGGCATAGGCCCAAAATCTCAAAGAAAGCAAGAGCCATTATTGTTAGCATCCCGCCCTGGAGAGAGATTTCCCGATGCAGCGACCCTTGCTAAGGTAACAGGAAGATGGGGAAGCTGAAGCAAGCAGGGGCCCAGGAAACAAAGACCTAACAAGAAAATGAGAGACTTAAACGCAGAGGCTGGGTCAAATGAACTGACCAAAACAAGCCCCCAGTTTATTGGTCACCCTATAAGATGAACTTTAAAGAGGAAATAAAATACTGAAGAGGCATAATTCTTCTCTCCATATGCAAAGTCACCTCCTTCCCCTAGCTCTAATTGTCCATAAAGCACCTCCCTGTTCCCCCCAGATACACCAGACATTAGCAGAAAAATGTTGACTCATGAGAGTTAATTAGCAGCATCTGTCCAGAGTGTTAATTGCAGGCAGGGAAACTCCCTCAAGTCAGCCTTGCTGGCTCAGAATTTCCTCCCTTTCAAATCTCATTTAGTAGAGGACACCACAGCCACTTCAAAAGCCTGGTGGTACTGAGGATATTGTGGCAAAAGGGTCTCTGCTCCAGCTCTGAGACTGCCCAGCTGCTCCAACATGGGGACCCAGATCAGCTGCTCCAGAACCAAGGATTGTGAGGAGAGCTGACAGGAGTTTGAAGCAACTGCCAGCAATAACCTTGCCTAGCCACAATTTTCCAGTTAGATCTTGAGTTTGTTTTCATTTAATTGATATTTTATTAAATTCCCTATAAATAGAACATAGAAAAACAGACAGGATCATGCAGGCTGCATTTGAAAGCCATTGCCAGCACAGAGAAACCCGCAGGAACTGCAGGACAGAATCTCAGCTCTGCTACAAATCAGAGTCCTTTCCAGAATCGTCTTCCATGGAGCGTGGCTGATGTAGGTGTGGTGGTGCCAGAGGTGACCTGGGACCACTGCTCCAGATAGACTGTAATGTAACAAGATCATTATCTGGCAAGGGTGGATCCAGGATTTCCGGGGGGCAGGGGCGTGCAGGGGTGGCTGAACCCCCTGCTCCCAGCCTCCTCTGCAGGAGCCTCTGGGGAGTTTTTGAAGTCTTAAAGCAAGTGAAAATACCTCTTTTCCTCTGCCTGCTCAGAAATAGCCCCTTCCCTGCCACATTCTCCAGGGCTGGTGTTAAGGAAGTCCCAGAGCCAGCAGGGGTGGGCTCAACTGGGGAGGGGACAGTGGCAACAGGGTAACTGGAGAGTTCCCCCCACCCTGCCTGGTCACAGCACAAGGAAGGGGAACCCCTGTCCATCCCTGCTGCCCTTGTCTCCATCCTGAGCTGAGTAGAGCCCCTGTGCAGCAGGCAGGAAAGGCTCTGGTGCTTCTCCACCCTTGGGGCAGCAGGAAAATGCATGTGGGAGAGGGGGAGGAAGAGGGTGGGGAAGGGGTGTTCCTTGGAGTAGGCAGGGGAAGGGAGACAGCATTTTCACCTGCTTTAGGAAGTTTATAAAATCCTCAGAGACTCCTGCAGTGTGGTCCACTCCAAAAGGGGAGATGCAGCCATGCTACTGCAACCCTTCTGGATCTGGCCCTATTCAAACTCATGACCCTGAAAGGACCAGCCCCTTCTTGGATATGTGCAGACAAGTCCCTTGGGGCTCAGAGCACATCCTAGAACAGAATTTGGCCTCCCTTACACAAACATTGCTCATGTTGGCAGGACTCCAGATGAATTATATGTAAATACAGTGTGAAAGGCAGCTTTCCCTAAAAGATATAAGCAGTGCAATCTTGTTAAATAGGCCTGTGTTGCCTCAGGCTCCCAGTCAGGGTCACCAGTATAAGCTGGCAGGGGGAGCACAGATCAGGGATTCTGGAAGAACCCCCCTCCAAGAGCCATTGACTCCTGCTAACCACACAGTGTTGTAACAGGCCCTGTAAGCCATCTTAGCAAGTTCCCTGACCTGGCCAAGCCACAACATATTTGGGCCCCGCAATCCTGGGGCCTAGCAGAGCCAGAGGCCCTGGGGAAAGATGAGCAGACAACTCTGCCCTACAAATACTGTCTTCTTATGATTTAAAACATAATGGGGTCCTATACATGTGCAGGGAGGCTGATCCAATGTGCTGTGAAATTACAGCGCATTGGAGCAGACTCAATTAATCAAGTCTGCTGGAGCGTGGTAATTATTGCACTTCAGCATCTCATGTATCAGTGTCCTCATGGTGTCCTCATGTATGTGTGGTAGGAGCACCTTTTTTCAGCACAGGACTACTGATACTCTGGGTGACACTCTGGGTGCTTTAATTAAAGCCCCTTCTCTCCTCCACCTCCCAGACGCTGTCTCTTGGAGCATGTCTATAAATGCCCAATGTGGCTTCTGTCTCCTTTGTATCTGGGCATTTCCCAGCTCTCACTGAAGTGGGGAGTGCTATTATTCCAGTTTTGCAGATGGGAAATGGAGGCAAACTAACCTGCCCAAGGCCCCCAGAAAGTCTGTATCAAAGCAGGGACTTTAGCCTAGGTCTCCCCTGTCCTAAGCCAGCACCATAATGACGGCATCATCCTTCCTCTCTATCAGTTTGTGGTATAGAGCAAAGAAGACTGAAGGCACTGACAGGATGATGAAGACTTGTAGCAGATGACTCTGGTTCACCGAATTGTCAGGGCCATACCCTGCAATGAGATCAACTCCAGAGAGGCTAGTGCATCAAATGGTGAGAACACACAGATTTCTATCTGATTAAGGATGTCCCAGAAATATTTGCACACAGATGCATGCTGCTCATATAATCCCGCAAGTGTGCTTGGAGTAGTGTAAAATAAACATGGATCCTCTATCCAACAAATCTGAATGATCAGGCCTGCAGACATTACAAGTATTATCCTGGCTCCAGCAAATACTTGGAGGCCAACCGGGCTCCTTGTGACTGTCTGAACAACAAGAGCTCTTGAGTAGGTCCTAGAGTGCCATCTCCTTCAGCCTCTCTCACAGAAGGGTGAGAGGTTGATCCAGGCCAACCAGGGGAAGGAGGGAGGTTCATTTCCAAGACTCGTGTATCTATAGTGCAGACAAATTGATGAACTACAGAATTCTTAAGGAACTCGAAGAATCATCCCTGATAACCCAGCACTTCAAAACTTTTGGGATTTTTTGTATCATCCATACCCAAAGCAACTCTCACATGGGCACTCCAGAACCAGGCCCAGTGTAATGAAGCACTGAGGAGGAAACTAAGACAGAGACAGGTAAGGTCACTCTACCGGAGTCAATGCCAGAGCCAGGAATAGAGACCACAGCCTTGTGGCAGGACCACAGATCCCACACTGCAATTTAACATGTAAAATCAACACCTACTTCAAAAAGAGCAGGTATTCTATAGACATACATAGAAGAGGATGAGATATCAAAACGCACACCCTGGTTACTGGCCAAAAGCTTGGTTAACACAGAGATAAACACCTTGAATTATGCTCATAGCTTACTTGAGCAGGGTGAAGTTTCTCAGACACCTGGAGTAAATCAACCCACTTTTGAAATCCCACTTTCTGTGGACTGCATTCATATGAGTCTGATCAGCATGTAGTTGCTGTAGGGGCACCTCCAACTTCACAATGAAGAATAGAGAGAGGCAGTTAGCTGTGGCAGTCTGAAGTCAGGCAGAAGGCAGGGTAGATACGTACTTTATAGACTCAAATCACTCTCTCTATTTTATACACTGCTCTATGCATGTCCTTTCAGAGCATCTAATGAAGTGAGCTTAGGCTACGTATATCTGATCTAGTTACTTTATAAGGTGCAAATCCAACCCTACCTCCTGCCTTAGAACAAAGTGCCGCTGTTCTCTTACATAGGTCCCCCTGGCACAGAGAACTGCCAGCTGGGCAGTCATAGATTGTGAGATACAGGGAGAAAACTGAACAATACAAATCTTACCATCCCTTATGTGTAAAATTACAAGCAGTGTAAGAAATGGTGCTGGCTCATGTGGGAAGATGCAGATACTGAGGTTACAGTAGGAAGATCAGTCACAACTCCAAGTTCTAGTCCCAGTGCTGCACCTGACTCACCAAACAGCTTTGGACACATCATTTGGACATCATACCTGGTTCCCGATCTGCGAAGCACTATAATGTTACTCTGTAACTGCACAAAGTGGGCTAAACTGTGGTAGTTCATTTACCTGCCAACTTGAGGTTTTGGTGGTCTCAGCCCCCAACCTTTTGAACTCTTACCCGCCATTTCTTTGCCTGCAGTGAGGATGGAAAGCTGATCCTACTCCGTGTACAGAGCACCTTGGAAACCTACAGCTCTAAATAAAGTTATATAAGCACATCATAGACCACAAGTTCGGGTATATGCTTTGAAATCTTGAGGTGAAATGCAGTGCACACAAGTACAAAATGAGATCCTTATTAGAAGGGAGAGCCTTGCTGGATCAGGCAGACTAACAAAAGTAACAATCATTAGGAACATTAAGAGTAATTAGCAGTCAATTATCTCACATGTGACAATTTGCAATTATTTCCTCTTGAAGCAGCTGGAAAGGTCTCTCACAGACATGCTGATTAGCTATCAAGAAAAGTCCTAATCTACTACAGATCAGGGGTTTAGCACTGGGGAGTCTGACTTGCAAGGCTTGTTTTCATCAGCATCTTTGTCTTTCCATCATCATCTCCTGGAGCACTGAGCACTTCAGCCACATAGAAGACAGCATGATCAGAGACCAGGACTGCTGGGTGAGTGATCTGAGTTGCAGTTGATGGCTCCATGACTGACTTGCCCTGTGACTATCACCAAGCTACTAAACCCTTCTGTGCCTCCATTTCTCCGTCTGTTAAACAGCTGATGCTTATCCTTGACATCATCCTTGTCAACTAGTAACCTTCCTCTGAAAAACATCTCACTGATTTCAATAGGTCTTGGGAGGGGGCAGAGGTTGTGGGGATTTACTCTTCACCCAGAAGCCCATTTTACCAGCCACAATCTTAGGATGTAGCCAGACATAATTGATACCGGTAACAAATGCCACTGGTATAAACTGTTCTGGAAGAAGTCTTAACTTCTACATGCTTCTAATTAGTTTTGTTCCATTTATACTGCTAAAAGCTAGAATTCTATTTTATCCAAGGGTAAAGCCAAAGCAATTTATCTTGCATATCTTCTTGTTCCTCTAGCAGTGTAATAGTTATGTAGAAGCAGTTTACAGGCAATCCCAAAAGGCAACTCTTCCTCACCTTTTAAAACAGCTTAAAGTTGCATCTCCCCACCATCTTGGGCATTAGGATAAAAGAGAATGACTGACAAGCATGATGTTTCAAAAGAGCTGACCTGGTTTGGAAGGGAATGTGCAGCACCAATGCTTTGCAGTAAGACAAGACAACCACTCTAAATCAAGGGGCTGAGGACCTCAAATTTCAGTTCAGTGAGCAGCTTTGCCAGCCAGGGGTCTATGCCATCGCTAATCGGGTGCACAAGATAATAGTTGCAATAAATTAGAATGCCAACGACTACTTCCATAACTGATCATCATGAACTCAGCATAAGGAAAACATCCAAGTGAACATTGAGATCTCTCCCTTGCGTGCTTAAGAGAAGCTACTGATGAAAGACTTCTCTCAAAAGTGTGCTGGAAAGCCTTCTAGTGCATATGAAAAAACAAGCAGAGATAGGAGTAAGCAAAGATCTGATCCAAACCCTACTGAGTTGACAGATCTTTTTCAGTGAAGACTGATCTGAAACCCAATATATTTTATGCCCCTTGGCGGGTTTTTGCGGAAATGTTTTGCACTCTCTCCCTTGCTTTTTGAATTGGCAGTTTTGATCAGAGGTGTTTTCCCCATGGAGCTGCGCTTTAAGCCATTCACATTGGGAAGATAAACAAGTTTTCCACTCAAATTCCACTTTAAGAACATGAAAGCTGACCCACTTTCTCTGAAATAACATGCCTCTGTTCTGCAGCATTTCTTTAGGAGTGAACTTTTTTAGATGTCATAAAGTGTGAAAAATTTTGAATGCTCTGCCGTTTCACAGCCCTCTCCTCTGCGACTCCCTGCGCTCCAGACACAAACAACCACCAGCACCAGCTTTCCAGCACTGCTGCTCCAACTTCTTACCCATCTGTCTTAAGGTGTCCTGGGCTGCCTGTGGCACAGAGGCAGTGCCACAGCAGATGAGCAACCATAAGATTTCATAACCAACCAGCTAGCAATATTTTTCCATTACTTTCAGAGTTTCTCGTGGGAGCTGAGATCTCCTAGGACACAGGAACTAGTCTTGTGAATAACCCAGTGCCTCCTGCCTCCCCCAAGGTAAAATCATTTTATAATGATTCTTAAGTCCTACTGAAAGATCTCTAAACTAACATCTTGGAAACTGAAGCCATTCATCCACTCACACCATGAGGGACACTGGGACCCTGCTTCTCAACAGGCAGTACCCACTCACCCTGTCCTCCCAGAACAACCTCCCTCCCTCCCCGGCTGTCTTTGTATCTCAGGAACACAACAGCAGCCCCATAAGGTTTCTCTTCTCTGCCCTACACCCCTGTAGCCCAGGCTCCTTGAGAATCTAGTTGAAGCTAACTGGACTTGCCCGACTCAGCAGTGGTTGTCCTGCATAGCAAAGGTGGAGTCTACTGGTAGGGACTTAGAGAGCCACTGCCAAGTCCTAGCACTTGGTCCTGGAATCTGCTAGTTCCCCACCCAAGCCCCCATATATAATAAAGGCTAAATGCACAGTCATGAGGACCCATTTTTCAGCCGACAAAGACCTGTTTAATACAAGTTAGTCTCCTTTTACAGCAGTTTTTCCCTAGGCAATGTTAAACCATCTCACAGGGTTCTCCAACAGCCCAGCATGTTCATTATTTGCTGACCTTTGCCCATTCTCCCGGGTGAGAGCACATCAGCCTCTGAAGAACTCTGCTGGCCAAGAGAGGTTTTTACCTAAGAGATGTGGGTAAGAAGTCTCTCATCATCAAACAGCTTCAGCCTGAAGTGGGTCTGGGGGAGGAGTCTCCCAAGCATGCCCCACCTGCTTGCACACACCAAACCCTGAGAAACAGTCAAGCCATTTCAGGGGCAGCCGCTCATGGCTACTCAGAGCACACCCTAGACCAGCTTCCTCACATTTCCCAGGGTAGGCTTAGGAGTGTTTTTTCTCAGACGTGCCAGGAACACACCTTAGCTCTATCTTAGGAGGCTCAGGTCACCCCTCAGCTACCTCAACACAATCATGACATTCAAATATCAGTGGCACTTATACTTGACTTGCCCAGTTAGGCACAGTGCTGGGTGGAAGGCACTCCCTGACCATGTGAAATCTCCTCTGATATCAGCCAAGTGGTGGCAGACATATTAGGCAAGGTGGTGATCTCAGAGCATCAACTCTGTTAGAAAGCCAGCAGAGCTACACTAAACGGACACCAATGTGACCAAGTTCAGTATTTGGCCTATCTGCTGAATCGCTGTGTTTGCTTTCAGCACTGAGGCCCCTTGGACCAGCCATCAGAATGATCACGGCTAGTGGAGAACTAGTCTGCAGAAAATTTCATCTTCTCAGGGAAAAGAAAAAGAAGCCTGAATATTTTCAATTTGGAAATGTTGCCGTGGTGACTCACACTCCCATGCTCCCCTCTTGGCTGTGTTCCCATACCTGACTGCATCTCCCATGATGTCAAAAACCCAGTTCCCATTTAAAGAGAGCTTTGACAGAACCACAGTACCATCCCTAATAATGACTCTTCCCAGCAAAAGCCTCTGCTGGAGAACTCAGAAGAATAGTTACACCCACCCTCACCTGTGCCCTAGAGACACACTGTGGATCATCCTTGCAGAAAGGCACCTCAGCTACTGCAAAATCCCAGTTCTGTTGCCATGAAACCTCACGACATGCAGCCGAGAGCTGGAGAAAGGGGAACCCACCCTACACGTGACCTTACTTGCCACCTCCCCACCAACCTACCCCTTCCTCCCTCCCAGTCAGATTTTTATTTTCCTGATCAGCTGTTTAAATCCATTTCTGTTGCTAAAAGACACACAGGTTGAGGCCCTGGCAACATGCAGCAAAGCCTGAGCTAATGACCAGTGCCTGCTTCCACAATAAGTCAGGGAGTAGAAAGGACACAGTCAACAAGAAATCCTTATTTCCATTTCTAATTGTTTTGGTTAACAGAGAGATGTTTATTACCCAGGATTTCCGAGGGGCAGAGGAGGTGACTAAGGAGGTCACTAGGAGCCTTCTGTTTATCAGTTTGTTAGGAGCCAAGACGGGAGTAGTTGACAGAGCACTTCTTGTCCAACTGAAAGGCTTTTCATGCTGGAACATGTCCAGAAACGTTTCCTCTGTCCTTGAGGGTAGAATAGGCTGATGCTCCTTTTGGGGAAGCACCTGAGCCTGTACCATTATTCGTGCCAACAGCATCATCATTTAGTAACACAAAACTGCCCAGGCTCTTAGTAGGCATTACACCAGGGGCCTGACCCATGCACTGTGTCCTGTATGCAGTGCCTCTTCTCCACATAATCTACAATGTGCTCCTTTTGTCCCCTCCACTTACAATGCATCTCCTTCCTCTCCAGTCTTCCTTTGTGAGATGACTTGGCATGAAGCCCTGGTCTGTCTGCTAAGCATTTCCATTCCCCCTGCACCTCCTTGCTGTGTGTACTCTCTATAATGCCCAGCTGGGCTTGACTTCCAGACACTGTCTCTTCCTTCAGTGCGCCCTTCAGGCTCCTTCACGAGCTCACTGTGTGACTCCCAATACAGAAAACCCAAAGCTTTCTTGTTTTTACAATGCGCAGCCTTGATACTGCCCTGGCTCAGAGGAGCCTTGACAACTTGAGAGGTAGTCAGTGCCCTCAAAGCCCATGCTATCCTTAAAAGTCACCAGGAGACACTGAATCTAATGCCTTAACCTGTCTCCACCAGGCTCAGCAGTCTCTTGACATGTTTCTAAAGTGACGTAAAAACAATAAAGGCTTATTCGGATACCCAGAGAGACATTAGGGCAGACAACAGATCTTGCATGTTCGCTACACATGGCCCAGTAAAGGGGCTCTTCCTGAGTACCTGTGGGATCTGTCAGGGCACTAGTATATGTGACAACAGGGTTTTAAGTCCTTAGAGTTGCATTCCATGCCCCCTATATTGAAACAGTGAGTTTTTAATTGAAATGGTGGGATTTATTTTTCCATCACTGTATATATGTTATTGTCCCGGTGGTCACAGGCGCCTGCTGAAGGCAGAAGTGACGAGGGGCCTGATCCTTCTTTTTTTCTTCCTTGGCAGAGCCTGCACATCTCTCTCATGGCCAGGAGACCATTAATCTGTGCTATTTATCTGTCAACTTGGCCCCCCTCCCCAGAAAAAAAGGATTGGGCCCCTTGCTGCTTCTGCCTTTGGTAGGCTCCTATGACCAGCAGGACACCTGGGGCCGCCTGGGGACAGGCTGGCTTGCCCTTGGGGCAGCATGGAGAAGCAGCAGGAGGATGGCTGGGTGTGCTGGCAGTGGGGATGGTGCACAGGTCGCTGGAAACCTGGGCGAGTTCAGGGAAGCTAGAAGCCCATCCAAGCAGCCCTGCACCCTGTGTACCACCCTGCCACCTTCTCTGGCTGTCAGCACATCCAGCCACCCTCCTGCCACCTCCCTGCACTGCCCCAGGGGCATGCCAGCCTGTTCCCAGGTGGCCCCAGACATCCTGCCAGCTGTAGGAGCCTGCCAAAAGCAGAACCAGGCCCAATCCTTTTTTTCTGTGGAGTCTGCCTGCTTCTCCCATGGCTGGGGGGTGAGCTGACAAACGGCTGCAACGTTCCAACTTGCAATGTTGCAAACTAAACTACATTGGGATGTAATTTAGTTTGTGATGATGCAAACCCATTTTAAACCTCCAAAACTTGCTTATGTATAATGTGCAACACCATTAAGCCACACAAACAGAAATTTTCATCACATGAACCTCATGACATTGTCATGTGTACAAGTGTCCTCAGACTGGTATGTGCAGGTCAGAATCCTCTGAGGTTTCAACTGGGCTCTCCGCTGTATAGTACAGAGTGAACCTTTTTCTTGTGTTCTCATTGCTTTTAAAAAATATAGTAAATTTCAGGCTTTTATCACCAAGAAGCAAAAAAAGATGCACTTCCAGTCCCCTTCTGCAGGCCACCTGTAAGCTACAATTCTTTTTTGATGGTTATAATAAACCAGGGCTGATAAAAATATGGACTGCAGCCCGTGTGCAGCCTGTAGAGCCCTACTGACCTACTGTCACCTGTGGGTCTTAAGACTGGACCTGTATGCCACACATAGTGCATGCCAGACATGCTCCATGTGGCACATGGTGCTGGATTCAGTGCATGCACAGTACGCAATATATAGGACTGGTCCATGGCACGTGTGCTACTACCCACGTTGAACTAGCTCTGTGTACTGGATCCAGTGTGCAAGGCCTGATATAGCCTGCAGACTGGCTCCATGCGCTCATCCAGTGCACTGGAGCTGATGACTTTGACACCCCTGTAATAAACCATTTATCACTGTCTCTAGGTCCATTATAGTGTGAGGCCATATGAAATTCCTTTAAGGGGTTGAGACAGGGAAAGATAGAGTGGGCCTTTGTGAGAGAAATCCTTGTAGATCTGGATAACACCTTCCTCTTGTGGAATGCCCTCCCATTCCCTTATTGAGCCTAATCAATAGCCCTAGTACTAGAATGGAGATAAAACAAGGCAGTGGTTGGGATGTTTTCTTGGTGGTGGCTAAGTAATGGTGCCAACATTCAGGCTGGCATAGAGACCCCTGAGTACTGAGCTACAGAAAAGAGTGATGATGTGAGACTCCTGGGTGATGCTACCAACTCAGTCACCCACCCTTTGGCAAGTCACTTCTATAATTCCATTTGTAACACAGGGTTAATGGTATTTCTCTAACTCCCACGTGTTTCTTCATTCATTAACATCTGCAAAGGTCTTAGAGATCTGTGCATGGAAAGTAGATTATGCCTATGTCAAATTAAGAGAGAAGACCCTTGCCAAAACTGATTGCCTGTCTGAGTTGTCTTCCTTCCTACCCCCAGTCCCCAGAGGTCAGGTCAAATGTTTCCCAGGATGAAGACTCCAATACAGGCATGCTCTTATTCCTGCACCATGTCCACTTGCTTTTGGAGGGAAGCATAACTTCCAGGGACACCTTAACCCCAACCCTCCCTTGTGAACCGCTCACCCTGGCATGAGAAGACAGCTCCAGAAGCTACCCACCAGCTGCCAATGCTGGGATCTGTTCTTGTGACCTTGGTTTCCTACCACTCAATTTCTGTTCTTCTCCCCTGATTTTAGCTGCTAAAAAACTCGCTTCTCTGTGGACCCAAGCCAAAAACATCACACTACTGTTCCCCCTCAGCTGTGTACTCCCTTCCACCCCGGCCCAATGCCCAGCATGCAGGGAAAGCATTAGAAATATGTAACCTGAGGTCACATTTCACCCTGGACGCAATTAGCAAGGGTTAAAAATGGAATAAGTCTCTACTTTCCCATAGGAAACTCGCACTCCATCCGCTCACTGCCTCCAGGGGCCTTTTCACACTTTTTCTATAGAAAACAGCAGCATCCATGACTTTGTGTGCTCATTGCTTCTTCTTGTAAAGCTACAGCCTCTCTCCAAGTCACCACATCCTGTCAGACATTGTAGTAAGAGCCTCCTGGGGGACATCACAAGCCTGATGGAGAGGATGGATGAGTCCCTAAGACTCTCTGAACCAAAAAAGTCCAGCAAGCTTTGTCCTAAAGCCCAGAATCCCTCTCCTCTGCACCAATAGCCAGCTGGGAAGACAGGGTCAGCTTGTGTTTGGGAGATGCATTCCTAAATGAGGCCAAAATCTTCCCTGATGACTTGCATCCTCCTTCAGAGACCAGCAGTTAAGGAAATGCTGCCCTTTTTGAGACCTTCTGCTGGGAGACTCTGGTCTCTTGGTAATTTTGTTACAGTTTGGCAGCAGCTGGAAAGTTTTGTGCAAGTGAGAAGGCAGGCTAGAGATGTCCCTTTTATATTAACAGAATCAGAGATGCATAAGCTTGCATGAGCCTTGTCCCCTACTTGCTGTCTTTTGTTATTAAAATCTCTCTCTCTATTTAACAGTCTTTTCTGTGTATGTCGTTCGTAACATCTGATGAAGTGTGCTCTTGCTCACAAAAGCTCATGCATCTCTGATTCAGTTAGTCCAGGGGTGGCAAACCTGCAGCACATGTGCCACCAGCCTCTCTCACAAAGCAGACTGTGGAGAAGGGGACGGAAGAGAAGGGGCCAGAAAGCAGAGCAGCAGATTGGCAGGGAAGGGGATCATATTGGCATTCAGGGAGCCTGTAGGGCTTAATCTGTGGCATGCCTACCAAAAAGGTTGGTTCCCACTGACTTAGTGCACCTCTACCCTGCCTTCTGCTTGATTACAGACTAATACAGTTTACTACCTGTCCCAGAGTGCCAGGTGAGCAAGCCATGAGTGACTATGACTTAGCTACAGCACTTTTGGAGGAAAATGAGAGGGGATGATAGGGAACATTTAACAGCTGTATGGGACAACCTAGAAAAACTGCCTCCACTCCAAGGAATTTCCCCAGACTGGCCTTCTTCCCTGTTGTTATCACTGGTTTTCCCATTAAGGGATAAAGGGCAAACAATGCCACTGGAACAGTTGGTGTTACAAAGGAAAGGGAGCTAAGAATCTTCCTATGAGCACATGGCAACTTCAAAGGCAGGTACACAGGAAGGAAGGGGCCAGTCCAGGTATAAGCCATAAAGTGAGGGAGGGCAGCAGTTCTGTTCTTGTCCCCTATACATACACCTTTGGTGACTCTGGGTAAGCCACTCCACCCGTGCCTCATTTCCCACCGCCATCTGTAAATTGGAGTGAGTGTTGTTATCCACCTTACCTAAGAATGAGGGGAACTGTCTGTTATGTCTGCAAAAAGCTTTACATCTGCCATCCAAGGACTGCACGGGAGATAGAGTGATCCAGATCCTAGTCATTCTCTGTCCTGTAGGACACAAAGCAGCACTTGATTTTGGGTCTGGAGGCATCTTAAGGAGCTGAGTACCCACAGCTAGAACTGAAAAATCACTAGGAGCTCCAGTCCTTCATAAAAAAACCACGTACATAAAAACTACAATAAGGTACCCAAAGTGAAGGGGCTCCTGATGCAAATCCAGGCCCTGTTGTACCAAGACTCGCAGGCACTCTGAGGGACTTGGATTGCCAAGCACAGATTTACTAACTGGTGCCTGAATGAGCAGGTCACACAGTACAAGACTTCCAACACAGTTGATTATAGCAAAAGGGCCTATGCAGTGTGTACAAAAGTCCTCTCTGCTGGAACAGGCAATGCCATGAGCCATGGTTATATTCCTGGTTGCATCTTACTGAAGAAATACTCCTTGCCTGAGCAAAGAGAAGTTCCATTGATGTAAGAGGCCAAAAGGTACCTGTAGGTACCTTTGTGAATAAGCTATGCCATCTAAGATGCTTAGAATATGCCATCTTCTAAGAGAAGCAGCATAGGAAGTGGATAAAGAAATAGACCATAGCTCTACTGACTTGTACCCTATTCCTAACTCTGCCATTTCCAGCAAGTCATTTCTGCCCATGCGTCTGCTTGTTCTCCCCTCTTTATCTGTCTTGTCCATTCAGATTACACTCTCCTGAAGAGGGACTGTGTATGTTCAGCACCTAATTCAATGGGCCTCAAGGTGCTGCAGTAATATAACACCAAAACCAGCTGCCAGCAAGGGCCTGGGGAAAGATAATTACTATCCTGACCTTTATAGAGAAAGGAAGGAACCTCTTCACAGTGTCATTGCTGGAGAATGCTGCTGCCTGGTGCTCACAAGGCAGCAGTAATAACAAGTCTAATAATTAATCCACAGCCTGAAACTGAGCAGTTAGCACACAAGAGGCAGATCCAGGAGTTGGGATCTATGTAGGACATAGCATCAAACACATACCCTTGCAGGCATGCACATCCATGCACATCACTAAGCCACTGGGCACAGAAGTGCCTGAGATGCATCGGTTCAGGTTTTTGCTCCCATCAGGACCATACCTCTCTGCAAAGAGACTGAAGGTTTTGTTTCCCTCCATTATCCTGATAACAGGATAATGGAGGGAAACAAAACCTTATCGGTTTGATAATTACAGGACATGATCCTGCTCCTCACTAGCCTGGGGCAAGCTGTTAGCACAGGACACACCACAGCCCTTTCTCTTTGGATTAGCACCCCTAGGTATCTGCCAGGGAACGAGGCAGTGTGGGAAAGGCTGAATTTTCCCACTCACCCACACACTCTTCATGGTCACAATCCATTAGCTGTTATGTATTAGCTGCAAAATTTGGGGCAAACACTGCGTTCCTTTATGCAGCTCCATTATAAGAGACTGGGCTCTGCAGACAGAGAGGATGAAGTGGGAGCTGAAGTATTACATGCCACTTGTTTCTGCACAATGCAGGTGTCTGCAGGGTGAGTAAAGTGGATCTAAACCACATGGTCTGGGTCCTTTTCAGTCTGCCCTGCCTCCTGCAAAATCAGTGTGGGGATGATTTAAGATTCACACTATAAGTCTGTACAGAACGAGTTGACAACATGCCTGGAGGTAGAGGCAGAGCTGCAGATCATAAAACAGAAAAGTGGATTAAGTTCAGACACCAGATAGAGGCTATTTCTACCTCCTCAACTAAAAGGTTTCTTCATCACTAGGGATCCAGGCTTACTGTTTCCTGCAGAAAAACATGGATTTTCTCTTTTAAAGGCTTGTAGAGTTTCAGCCTGCAATAGGCATAGGCGATGCATACGGGGACTAAGGCAGTAGCTCCAACTGAGTCTGCACAGTGAGGGAGAGTGGGGCAGGACTGGTGGCTGGAGCTGGGGGCACTGCCCAGCTGGGGCAGTGCCCAGTGTCAGAGCCAAAGCAGGTGGGAATGCATGGCCCTGGGGTCTGGCTGGGGAGTGTGACACAGCCATGGGCCGTTCACCCAGGGCATGGGAGAGGATGACTCCCCACTACTACATACACTTGTGAGGAGGGTTCAGGCCTATAAGTAATGCATCAGGGGGGCATGAAGAAGCATGTGCCCCTCCAGATTTCTGCACCCACAGTGGGGCAAGATGCTGCCACCTAGCTGGACCAGCACTGGGCAGGAGCTGGTGTAGGATGGCAGAGTGTGGAGGCTCGGTGTTGCTGCCGCCACTGAGAGCACCACGCCACTGTGGCCACCAAGGTGAGGTACTGCAGCAGTAGCTGCATGGAGCTGTGCCCCCCAACTGCAGGGGTGGCCAGGGGGTACCTCACCTTGGCAGCCACCGTGGCATGGAGCTCCCAGTGGCAGCAGCAATACTGAACCTCCCCATCCCCTCCACATCCCTGTAACGGGTCCCACCCACTGGTACACAGAGGTGGTTCCTCCCTGGTGCCAGTCTGTAGCCATGTGCCCTGCTATAGGTGCAGAAATATGGGGGGCATGTGCCCCCATGCCCCACCATGTCACTTATGACATTGCCTATGCCCACACACTCCCCACACACACGCCCCTTCCCCACATACATACACCATCTTCCCCACAAACTGGGGGGCTGAGGCCTAGGGCATTGGCAACACATAGGGGGTGCATGCAGGTGCATGTGCACCCCCTGAAAAAAGGCACCGCAAACACTGCCGGCAGTGCCTGCAGGCAGTCACCGCTCACCACACCTGCTCCTTTGCTGCCAATACCACTGGCGGCGTCTGCAGGCAGTCGCCGACTGCCGGTCGGCACTTGCCATGCCTCCACCCCCACACCTGCTGCCGACAACACTAGCCTCCAGGGGCATGCACCGTTCGTGGGATGGGGGCAGTGGGTCAGGAGTGAGGGGCACCAGCAGGGCAGCAGCATAACAGGGCTGCTCAATGCCACAATCATGACACAGCTGCAGCTGGACCCAGTTCCTGGTAAGTGAAGGGGGTAGGACAAGCTCTGATTTTCCATGATAAAAAAAATCAAAATCAAATCCCAAAATATATAGGTATTCATAATTTATGTTATTATAATGATTGAGGCGCTGGTAGGCTTCCAAACTGCTTTAAAATTGTCCATATATCAATAAAACATTGTGTCCAACTGATACCTTATATATAGTTGTGTTTCATTTTAATCATGAAAAAACATGGATCTTGGGGGGTTTCATCAGAGAATTTTGGATTTTTTAACAGGAAAAACCAGGATCCCTGTCATCCATCACACAGCTAAGCTACGGCAAGATGATTCTGCTCCATGGCAGCCTCCCCCACACTCTGAAATGGCCAGGTAGGGCTCTGGTTCTTGTGATCATGGGAGGTGGGACCACATCCATAGATAAATTACCATTCATGCTACTGGCAGCTGTAGTCTAGTGCAGCATTCCTCAACCCATGGGTCACAACCCAAAAGTCGGTCAGAAGAATATATGAAAGGGTCGTGAACAAACTTTAAAACTGGATTCTCCTTTAAAGGATACTCCTTCAAGGCCTGGCATGTAAGCAGCTGGCAGTGGGAGAAGGTGAGGGTAGGACAGCCCCCACCCAATCTGTTACTCCTTGTGCTGCTGGCAGTGTGGCTGGTGTGGGGGTCCCAGCAGCGGCAGCGATGAACCTTGCTGCCCCACTACCCTCCCACAAAGAGTCCCACCCGCTGGGCCGTAGAAGCAGCTCCTGCCCATGCCAGTCCAGCCAAGCTGCAGCCCCATGCCCAGTGTAGGTACACAAGCCGGGGGGGGGGGGAGCACGTGCCTCCCCACCCCACACACCTACCCCACACACTGGGGGTCAGTAGTGATGGGCACAGGGAGGTCCAGGGGGCTATTTTCTATTTAAACTCTTTACTGAGTCATGACTGGCCAAGGTTTACAAATGGGTCCTGGTACAAAAAAGGTTGAGAATTACTGGCCTAGTAGACTAATCCAGGTCTGGAAGTCAAGATACCTGCAGTTCAATCATGATCACTTGCTTGAGAAGTCACTTCCCTAGTCTGCACCTCAGTGGCTGTGTCTACATGAGACACTGACTATGCAGTAGCTTGTTACTACTGTGCAGGAGCATTGTGTGGCACAAAACTTAATGTGACACTACTGTGCGGTAGTAATGAGTTACTGCGCAGTCAGCGTCACCCAAAAGCTGTTTGGCGACACTACTGCGCAGTAACTCCAGCTGAGAGGATGTACAAGCACAAGGCAGTATTACCGCTCCCATTACATAAGTCCATACAATACCATTTCTTTATACCTTGGGATTCTTGTCAGGCACTGAGCCACTTCAAACCCACCCCATGGAGACAGCTGGTCCCAGCATGCAACAGGGCCAGACCACAGAGCACTGCAGGCTGGGATGTGTGGTCTCTGTGGGCTACCACTCATGCTGAAGAAAAGAGCAGGCATTTTGTAGTTAGTTGTGCACCAGGCTTTTATCAGCTTCTGGCTTCTTCCAGGGGCAGCTCCATGGGCACTCTTTCTGCTGAGCCAATGTGCAGTGCCTCAGGCTCCTCCGCAAAGCATGGCTCATTAGCCTTCCCCACTCTGCTCCCTGCCAGCTGCCTGCTCTGTGCTCCACACTGGTCTCCCCTAAAAGACTCCATTAACATGACATTCATCCAATGAAAACTGAAGAAAGGTATTAGGAGCACGGCAGTTGGGAACAGCGTGGGATAGTGCAGCAGCCCCTCCATTGAAAAGGAATGCAAAGGTTTCCCAGCTGTGCTACGTGACTCAAGTTCCCCTCCTTCAAGTTACTAATGCACAGCTTTGGACAGGAAAGATCACTGCGTGGTTGAGACAGAGCAAGAGTCATCCAGCTCTCAGACACACAACAATGAGTCTAAGTGAGAGACACTGCTACTATTTTTGTCAATTTTGGTTTAACCCTTTAGCATGTATAGCTATGCCACCTAAAGCAATGTAGGGCCTGCCACATTATATGCTACTGGTGCCTCCTGAAAATTGCTCCGGATCCATAAAGAAGCTTCAAACTGAGTACATGCTGTGTGTGTCCCAGCTCTTACAGCTTACATGTGAAGCACCCCCATAGCACCAGACCTTTTAATCTGAGTGGGCCACTCTCTGTTCATTAAAGGCTGCAAAAATCTCATTTCCACAAACGTGCTCAGACGCCCAAGTCGTCATCCAAACATAGCCAGGCAGCATCTTAGATGGAACACACAATCTGGGGCTTCAAAATTTGGAGTGCTGCCCAGTAAGCTAACAAAACAGCTCCGCTTACTCATCCTAGACAGAAACCATGGGGCCAGGATTTCAGATGGCTAGCACTCACAGCACGGGCCGGATTGCCAGGAGTGACTGGAATCCAGCAACTCACTTCAGGGCATGTTGCAGAATCCGACCAGAGTTCTTTTGAAGAGCTGGCCAGTGACCATAAACACGCACCCACACGCACCAGCACCATGTGTCATTGTCACTGGAAATAGTGCACCCCTCCCACCCCCTCAATTATCCCCGTACATTTCTTCTTGCCAGATGATGCTTGTTGTAGCAAGAGGCAAGAGGTGCTGAATTTCTGTTGTTCTTCTGGTCATCTATGGGGGGTTTTGTCATTTGATCCAAATAGAGCAGCATCAGCCTTATAGGGAATCCCATCTCCAAAACCCAAACCCAGAGTCATACAGAGGCTGAGAGCGTGACAAGAGAAGCTCACTGAAAAAAGGTAAAACACAACTCTGAAGTAAAACATGAGTCCAGAACCAAACAATGACTTGGCAGACAGTAAATTGACTTTTCAAAGCCAGCATTTGCCTGGGAAGTCTTTTTTTTCATTTTATTTTTTATTTTGATGGTGGATTATTTTTTTCCTTGACACAATCCCGCCTCCACCCTGATGGATGATGGCACATTCAGCGCTATTCAGCCAAAATTTTTGATCTCCATATGGAAGCGGGATGGATGAAGACTTTGCAGGAGGCATCATTCTCTCAAGATGAAACAAGGATCCAACACTGGCCTTCTCTCAGATTTATTTAAATTATTCAAAGCATAAGGCAGATAATATGATCCTACAAAAACCCAGATCACTTGCAGTGAGTGTTTGTGAAGCACGATGGCAGGAAACGGAACAAGACACTGCCCATAAACCTCTGGCTGCCTCAGTGTCGAGCACTTAGGGTCAGCCCTGATTTGGAAGAGTTTAGAAAGCTTCCCAAGGATTTTATGCTGGTAGTGAAGGCTGTACATGTGCTCTAGGACACCACAAGGGAGTCCCAAAGCAACACACAGAAGTAGTAATAGTCAATCAGTGTTTCTTTGGCCTCTTTTCCTTTCAGCCATTTTTTCTCATTTCATCAAACCTGAGGAGGGACAGGGGGGAAACATAGGGGACATTTCAATGTGGATGATATCTCCATTTACCTAAACATTTACCTCTTTGTTGTCGATGCTGAACTGAGGAAGAAAGCTGAAATTCACTTGTCCCTTCCACCACTATTTCCACATTGTTTGCAGCCTCCTCAATTTCAGGATGGCCTCTCCCCAGAGAATGCTGCAGGCTGCTACCCTCTTATTCAAATCTTTTGTTAAGGCCCACTTTCAATGCAATGCCTACAAGGAGTTAGTCAACTGGTAATGGCAAGTGAGAAGAGCAGTGCAGAATCAGCTGGAAAAAGTTGTTTGTATGTAACATTCAAGTGTGTATAGACAGCCACCGGAGATGAGAAAGAGGACAGACAGAAATATTTAACCCTTCCAAGAAAGACTGGCAGTTGGCATAGTATGGTTATTGCTTTGTACATTTTGGAAGCCAGGGACTATGTCCAGCACAGCGGTGTCCAACACCTGTCTAGAGCTTCTCAGGTCTGCACATACAATGTATAAGTAGTACTATAACACAAATAGAGTCCACTTGATCAAGTATGAACAAAAAAGCCCCATGCTTCTTTCACCCCTGGCAGATGTTACTTTTAGGGCTGTGTGAAACGGCTATGTCTCATTTCAATTTTGGATTTGGCCATTTCGGAGAACAGCGATTCATTTTGGTGTTTTGGATCACTGCTGTGTTTTGATTCAGCTGGATCCAAATCAGAGTTTCAGTGCTGTTTCGGAGATTCAAATCAGCCGGGGAGAAGCAGGCACCGCTGGCAGCTTCCAGTTCTCCTGCAGCTCCTCCAGCTGTGCCTCCCTCTGTCCAGAGGGGGGAGCCGCAGGAGATGCCCCCATGGTTGCCCTGCCTGGCCCCAGCCTCCACCCAGCCCCAGCCTCGCAGCACTTAAAAAACAAATACCCTGCACTCACCAGCTCTGGCAGCAGTGATCAGGGCTTGTGGCAGAGCCCCCCCCGGCAGCGTGGGGCAGTAGGGAATCACCCCCCTACACCTCACACACACAGCAGCTGCTCCATGGCGCAGGTGCACCACGGCTCAGATCACTCAGATTGTTTCAGATGGTTTTGTTTCATATCAGAGATGTTTCAGAGCCTTCCATTTCATTTCAGATTTGGTGTTTCGGGTCCTGAAACACCTCCAAAACGAAATAGCTCCTGAAATTTTGCACAGCCCTAGTTACTTTTATTATGCAATTTACATGTTAATCACATGATAGATGGTAGCATGCCACACATGCAAGTTATGTATAGTATAAAATGGCAAACTGGCCACAAAGATGCTGCATACTAAATGTGGAACATTTTGTGGCTTGTTTATATGGCCTTTTGAACGTATGGCATGTTTTGCCTTGCCCTGCAGCCCACAGGTGGAGCTGCAGAGCAAGGCATTTAAGTCCCAGGTCACAGGAAATAGATGGGTTCCCTATACTCTAGCATGTTTCCTGCATGCAGAGCAAAGCAGGAAGTAAGCAAGGAAGGAGCTAAGCCAGAACAGGGGGAGCCCTTCCATTAAGATCAGGCAGGGGGCACAGCTGTCAGATATTAGCCACGGGGCAACTGTCCAGGGCTACCCAGCTATCAGCCAATTCCTGACTATCAGCTGATTGTGGAAACTAGGAAGGGGCCAGGCTGGATTGTACACTTGGGATCTAAGAAATTTTATGCCAAATCCCCAATATTATACATCCTGCCACATGTCTGCCATGGCAGGTTGCATCCCAGTGGCATAATTATACCAACATCTTTCAGGGCGTTACAAATACCATCCTGACAGACTGGAATTACAATGTCTAAGATAAGACCAAGCAAATTCTGCTTATCTGGATTGCTCTTGAGAAATGCTTTCAAAATAATTTTTATTTCCCCTACCTTGTTCATCTCAAAACACTAGCAGCAACAAACCTGGACACATTCCTTTCATGTGGCATTGCTACCCATAGGAAGCAAACTCATCACCTTGGACAGATCATTATCCCTTCATGCACACGGGTGAGGAAGGGGGTGGCATTCTGTAATGATGTTAATTAAGTCCTTAAGAGTCTCAGTAAAAGCAGGTAAGACTTTAGCATAAGGCAGAATGTTCCATTAAGCCAAGCTTCACTGTAGACACAATGCTGCATAATGGAATCCTGTAATTATGCTTGCACTGCAGAGCCTTTTTTTTTTAAAAGGGAGCCCTGTTTTACATTCCCTAATGAAAACAGCATGAAATGATGTTGCTTAGAAACCTTTACACTCCTACAGTATGTGCAGAGGGGGAAAAAAATAATTCCAGACATCTGTATTTAAGATACAGATTTTAAAACAATCCTACTGCACACTCTCAAAGAGCTTGGCTTTGTGCTGGGTGTTGAAGTCTATGAAATGTCTGAGGAAATTCAAATTAAAAAGAAAAAAAAAAAAACACATTCAAACTTCCACTGTTGGAAAAGTGATTTCAGGTCAAACCTCATACTCTTCTCTCACATCTCCTGACAAGAGAGATGTGTTTCAATGGACCAAAGGTGCCTTTCAACTCTCAGGCTCCAGTTCCAGCCACCCTCACCAGGTCCTAATCAACTTGTTGTCCTTATTGTCTTCCTAAAAGCTTTAAAAACAACCCTTCCCAGAGTCCATCCCTGGTTTAACCCAGGTCCAAGAGAATAGTAAGACAGGAATTTGGGAGTTAATCCAGGGAGTGTGGGTGGCCCTGCAGGGAGGATGTAGTGCTGAACTGAACAGGAGTCACAGCGCCCTAATTTAAAAGGTCACCTGAGATGGACGCATTGCTATTGACTGCTGTGAGTTGAGTGACCTGTTTCAAACTGGGTGAGGGTACAGGGAAAGGGAGAAAATCATCATCTCTTCTGTCCTCAGGGGCAATAGTGTACTTGAAGAGATCAAAGACAGTGCCAAAATGGCATGATATTAAGCCTAGTCCTGACACTATTCTTTAGTGTGGAGGTCACCATTCAGGGAAACAAGTAGGTCTCTGCATGCAATATTTCATTTTGACCCAAATAGTTCATGTGTGCTGGATGCAGGCACATACACTGTGCCCTTCCAACTTCAAGCTAGGAGGGCTGTTGAAGCAACCTGTTCTGTTTCATGAATATAAACCCTGAGACCCAGCTGGAAAACTTTCCACTGCTTAGAATGCCACTAGAAGCTGCTGATCCATCCCTCCCATTCAGCTCTCTCTTCCTCTCATCTGCCCCTGCTTGGCCACCACAAGAAATGATGCTGTAGCAGGCATGACTGATCGATGCGTCACAGATGGAGTCATGCTGTCATGTTGCTGTGCAAGGTCCAAGAGTTACCAGAGCATAAGCAGTTACGAACGTGACCGCTCTCAGATTTGCTCAATGCATTGTTGATGGCTTTGAGTTAACTTCCCCCTCTGATTCCTCAGCTCTCCACAAAGGTCTGGATCTCTCCTTGTTATTCCTCTTTGGCAGAAGGGGGTAGAGATCAAAGACTGAGCCTGAGTTTTTGGCAGAGGAGTAATCATGTGGATATTCTGCAGACTAGACATAAAGAGCTGGGATCTCATCTCTGTCCTCGAGGCAGAGTCTCTGTGACAGGCAATCTGGAGTCAGCTGCTTTGTCTCTGGCAGGCATAGAGGCCAAACTCAGCAACGATGAGTCTTTGGACTGCACCAGACCCTGGCAACATCCATGCATAAAGCAAAATATGCCAGCTTTGCTTTGTGGTGCCTGACTTCTCTCTGAGACCCTGTGCCCCTTGGAAGCCACGTCCCCCTGTGCTCACTTCAAATAGCAGATACCCACCTTCCCCTGCACAGCCCCTAGGTTCGGGTGCATTTGCACCTTCTGGAATGGACTGACCTGCCCTTGGCCAAGAGTCACCCCTATGCATACCATACCACTTCCAAGAAGACACACTTGTGGGCATACTGAACTCTGCAAGGCACATAGCCTTCCCCCTCAGCCTCCAGGGCACAATCACCCCAAATTGCCATTGTCCCCTCACTGAAGGACATCCAGTCATCTCCACAGCTGTCCTCTGTACACTGCCCTTTCTAGAAAATAATACAGATCCTGGTGCTCTTCCTTCCAAGCAGCAAATGGCCCAAAGAGAGCAGCTGCCAACCTTACTTCTGAAGGAGCTGGACTTTCAGGTGAAACACAGTTCAAACCCTTACAATCTGCAGGCATTAAATATCTCCTTATTTTTGTAAGACACCCGGCCAAAAACCCAGAGTTGCCATTTTGCCTCCTCCACACTTTCTGTCACTTCAAGCATTCATCTTCACTCCCTATCTTGTGCAATTGAGTAGCATTGCTGCACCCTGTAAAACCATTACCACATAACCATCTCACTCACAAGTAATGGCACTGAAGCAGTGAACTACAGGATCTCTGGGCAAAACCTTAACTTCTTTGGGAGCTTCTAGATAAAATCAACTGACACTTCTCTTAAGAGATCACCAAGGATCCTGGTTTTCCCTGTTAAAAAAATCACTAATTTCCTGACAAAAACCACAAAATATGTGATTAAACTGAAAGGCCCCTCATTCCCTTCCACAGCCCCTTGTAGCTGTGCTGGTACCCCTCACTCCCTTCCCACAGCCCCCTGGCCATGCTCGTGCCCCTCACTCCCCACCTCCACAAGCCCCTGGCCCTGCTCGTACTCCTCACTGCCCCCCCCAAAAGCCCCCACCAGCCCTGCTCGTGCCCCTCACTCCCCACCACTACCCCCCACTCCTCCCAGTCCTGCTGGAGAGGGCCCCCAGTTGCCAGGGCTAGGGGGCCAGGGACCTGGGGCCACAGCCACCTGCCCCAGCAGGTGACAGCTGCTGCAGCAGAGTGGAGCCCAGCTCCATGCCTTGCTGCCTGCTGTGGGCTTGGGCGGGGGGGTGGGGCTGGCTCCCTGCCACTGCATGAACTCCCAGGGGGACAGAGGGACCCGCATGGCCCAGATCTGTGCACAGGGCAGGGAAGGGGTAGGGGGTGCTGCCCGTTGTGGGCTCAGGCTCCTGCCCTGCTGCCCTCCCCTGGAGCCTCCACAGCCCACCGGGGGTGACCCAGTGCTTCAGGGCAAAGCAGGGCCGTGTAGAGATCTCCTTGCTACTGCAAGCTCACGGCTGCCCTGGTGACGCATCCCACAGCAGCAGTGGGGTGGCAGTGAGGGGTTGTGCTCATCACTGCTGCCGCGCATGCAGGGGATGCGTTGCCGGGGCAGCACGGATCTCGCAGAAGCGATGAGATCCCTGGGCGACCCCACTGTGCCCTGCAGCACCAGGTTGCACGTGCTGAGGCCCCAGGTGGGGGCAGCAGGGCAGGAACCCAAGCCCACAGCAGGCAGGCTGCACCCAACCCCACCCTGTGCACAGATCTCAGAGGCACTGGTCCCCTTGAACCCCAGGAGTGCATGTGGCAATAGGGCCCCAGCACAACCCCCCGGCTGAGCTGCCCATGGCCCAATCCCGGTCCCTATGGGGGCCCTGCAGCCAAGCAGAGTGGCCTTGGGCCCCAAGCTACATGCACCACCCAGCTGGGCACCAGCCCCAGCCCTGCCCAACTCCCCATCCCTCCTTCCCTCCCTCTGGGGGCCTCTATCTCCCCCCCCCCCACACACACACACACTCACCCTGCACTTACCTGCGAAAGTTTCTCTCCAGGCTGCCTGGTGGCCATGTGCATGTATATGCATATGGTGCCCCCTGCCTGACCACCCTCCTTTTGCTCCCTCCCAGCCCCTTGCAGGCTGGAGCTCTGCCAGCCTGCAGAGAGCTCCTTGCAAAACTGAAAAACTTCAAAACCCACAGATTTCTCTGGTAAAATGAGAAATCTGTGTTTTCCTCCAGTAAATAGTAAAATCCAAGGTTTTCTCCATTTCTCCATGGGAAACAGAACACCTGGATCCCTGGAGATCACCATTACTACTCTCCTGCCCACACCTCCCATTGGTTACATCCACACATTATTCACAGTATGTCACCCAAGCTAACAGAACCCAGGGATTTGGTAAAGATCTCACGTTTCTATAAAAAGCAGCCTGGACCTGAGGTAATACCAGCCTTATGCTACTCCACACAATCCAACTCTTGGCCCAAAGCAATCCTCTTCCCCACCTGCCTGCCATTTTCCTGTGGCAGCCAAAATGCCCCAAGAAGGATTCAGGGTAGTTCTTAGCACTAAAGATATACATGATGGGGAAGTTCCAAGGCCTTCTGTACAGTTCCCTTTGCACACCCTGCTTCATCCACGCCTCCCTCTCAACTGATTTAGGATGGAACGCACTAGGCCGTATCCTACACCCGCCAGCATGATTGGCTTCACCAGGCAGTGAGGAATCAGGCCACAGGCAAACAAACAGTTAGCCCACCACAGCAATGTTTAGCCTTTAGGTTTCCTGCTATCATCTGCTGTCATCTGCTCTGCCAGCCATAATAGGGTGGGATGGGTAAGGGGAATGGGGTTGCATGATGTACTCTCAAAGGCATGAATGTTGGGATCCTTACGTCCTCGGGCTGGCTGGAATGTAATATCAGAAGTGAAACAGAATTGCTCTCTCAAGCTGTGGCTGGCTCAGGCCTGTAGCAGCAGCACAGAGGCTGGCCTCAAGCATTGGCCAAATGGTGCTTCTGCTCAGATCAAGGTGGCCCAGAAGGAGGGTTCTGCACTGGTTTAAGACAAGGAAGAAGATGGCCCAGTGAGAAGGCAACAAAACCCTATAGTAGGCATGTAAAGACCCCTCAGCATGCACAAACCCAGCAACCAACACCAATTACCAGACAGTAGGGCTGGGTAAAGCTTCGGTCACCAATTAGATTCGGAGGAGATTCTGTCCAATTCGGTGGTCGAATCTCTGAATCTGAATCAAATCGAGAGACCCATTAAAAGGTCCAAATCAAATCCAAAGCCTCCGAATCAATTCGGAAAAGATTCAGAGAGACTTGGAGATTCAGATAGGCTGGGGAAAGGCAGGCACAGCTGGGTGGCTGCAGGTTCTCCCATGGTTCCTCCAGCTGTACCCATCTCCCCCTGGGTGGAGGGGAGCTGCGGGAGAAACCTCCATGGCTGCTCTGCCCAACCCAGCCTCCTGGCTCTTAAACAAAAACAATGCTCCCCCCCACACACACATTCACTAGCTGCTGCAGCAGCAGCAGCAATCAGGGCCTCTGAGGGCTCGTGGCAGATCCCCCTACGCATTGCAGGACAGTGGGGATTGCCCCCCAGCACCCGTGCAGCAGCTGTTCTATGGCACAGGTGCAGCATGGCTCAGCAGGGTACTGCACACTGTCTGGGAGCCGGGGCGGCTCCTCACGTCAGCCAGACCCTGGCACCACTCAGCCCCAGCTCCCAGGCAGCATACAGTGCCCTGCCAAGCCATGCTGCACCCATGCCGTGGGGCAGCTGCCGCATGGGTGCCAGGCAAGGGGGGTGATCCCCGCCCTCCCCCCCACTACCCCGTGCAGGGCTCCCCCACCCAGGGAGAGGCAGGCACAGCTGAAGGAGCTGAGAGAGAACCTCTCCCCGACCAATCCAAATCAGCGCTGAAACAGCAGTGAAATTCTGAAACAGATTCAGCCGAATCGAAATGGAACAGTGATCCAAAACACCGAAATGAATTGCCGTCCCTCTGAAATGGCCGAATAGGAAATGGAAATGAAACACACCCTGTTTTGCACAGCCCTACTGGACAGTGCGAGAAGCTTGCAATTTAAGGTCTTATTCTACAACAGAAAGACCTCTCAGCAAAAGTGCAGCTAAGGTTGTTATTTACAGAGTTGGTATTTACAGAAGATGGAGGTTTTTCCTTGGGCAGGTCACTTCCCTGCCCCACACCTTAGAGTCCACATGTGTATGTCAAGGATAGCAAAACTAATCTGCTATGGCTGCAGCATGGCTGAAATTAACCACTTCTCCAACCAGATGCTCCAAAACCTCAGGATAAAAATACATACAAAAATCATCTTTGAATTTGGATAGTTTTTAACCAAACTAGTCCAAGGAGCTAGATGTTGTGCAGCTGCTGAAGACAGGGGACTTGACAAATTCCTTGCCTCAGCCTGCCATTCCTGAACTGAAGATTAGGTAAGGATGGGAGAAGGTACAGTCCTTCCCCCACTGGGGCACATGCACAGAGCATCGGGTCTGGCCAGCACTCCCTCTGCTGGCTGCTCTCATTCATTCGATCCAGGAGACAGGAGAGAGCTGCTGTGTAGAAACAAACATTCTTGTTTTATCTCTCATCGTTATTCAATCAATAAGAGCTTTGCAGTGCAGGATTGTTCCCACGATTGTTCACTGTGGGGTGAAGCCCAGATCAGATCAAGTGGAATTCCTTACTCAGAAATTCACTGAGCCACAAGTTTTCTGTGTAAGATTAAATTTAGTATCTGGCTTTTCTATCTGAGGCACATAATGCTAATCAATGCGAGCATACACAGTACTGATGGCCAGATCACTGCATTGTATCAATGGGTAGGTGATACCAAGCACCAAAAGGGAAAATGGAGATAAGGAGCCCAGTTTGTTAGCATATATGCATGTAAGCACCCAAGATCCACATGATCTTCGAAACCATTAGAGCATGTGAACTGCACTGCTGTGGGAGCGAGAGGTTTTCTACAACCTCAGTGACACTCTCCCTGTGTTTATAAAAACTATCACTATCTTTAGTCAGCCAAAATGATTGTACTGGTATTGTTTGCCAATCCCTGGAGGCTGGGGATGGAAGTTAAGCTCTGGTCAATGATGCCAGGACTAATCCCAGCCATGCACAAAGAGCACTTTCAATCCAGGTGGCTTTTATGTCACATCAGGGCAAATCAAGAACAAATAGAGTCCAAGAGAACATGAGCGCATGTGAGAGCAAGGTCATGGCCCCTCCACAGTACTGCCCTTTTGGCACACACGCAGGCAGATGCTTTCTATACACAGCTAACAAGAACCATGACTGCATATACTCTAGAGAAACGTTTCTCAACCCGTGGGTCATGACCCAAAAGTGGGTCACAAGAATATATGAAAAGATTGTGAACAAACTTAAAAAAATGGATCAACAAACTTTTAAAATAGATTCTCTATTAAAGGAGAAAAAAAGTGGGAAACCATGGCTTTTTCCTTGCAGGCTGGGAGAGTTCCAGCCTGCAAGTGGCTGCTTGGCGTCCCCGCTGCCTCTCCCCCGCACTCCACAAACTGGGG
>NW_017728914.1:20367881-20384453 GCF_001723895.1 Crocodylus porosus
GGGGGCGAGGGGCAGCAGGTCAGGAGTGTGGGACACTGGGTCAGAACTGGCCATTGATGTTTACAAATGGGTCCTGGTACAAAAAAAGGTTGAGAACCATTGCACTAGAGGCTCAGTCCTTCCACACACTCCCTTGGCAGAACCCACAGTTAACATGGCTTCTAGGTGTTCAGCAGCAACCTCCTTCGGAAGGTTAAGCAGCAGTACCAGTGCAGTTCAGGTCCCATCCTATTCTCCTTTGCCAGGCCAATAGTTGCACTGGGGTGGGGACAGTATTGAAAGAACTAATGTGATCTCCTCCAATCTCCAGGAAGACATAAAGCTCAACACTGGGTACATGGAGAGCCCCATATTTGTGAAAAACCGGGCCTAGAGAGGACCAATTCCCCAGGAAATAGAAGCGAGAATGTAACACTGCCATGGCATTAAATGGCAGTTGTGAACTTTCCTTTGTAATCACAAACCAACATTCCCCAAACCAATCTCAGGAAACAGTTAAAGGCATCCAACCTGTTGATTAATTAGCAGGCAATAAGCCACACTAATAAAGCCCAAGGGACCTTAATCAAGCCGCTTTCCGGATGCCAGTGCAAAGCAGGGAGATGGGCAGAGCTGTCAGGACAGATTAGTGTTTGCCTGCTGGCGACATTTCTGCTGAATGAAAGAGGAGGAAGAAACACATAAACATCCAGCCACACTGCACAAAGGGGAAATGATGAGTCTGGTGCTAACCGGCACAAGGTCACAAGGCCGGATAGCTGTGGGAACTCAAACAGCCTCAACAGAAGAGTTAATTGCAAGAGACAATTTTGCACCTTGGATTTTAAGTTCTTCATTGTTTGCAATTCCTTCTGAGACATGGGAAAGGCACTTTCTTCCTTTAGTAGAATCTCATCTTTTTCCATTCGGTAAACTTTCCTGCCCCCCGCCTCTTTTGTATTCCCTCTGGAACTGCATTAAACTATAGTTGTTTATATGTGGGAGCTGGCCTCAAAGTAACAATCTGCAGCAAGAGCATGACTTCTGCGAAACCAAACATAGGAAATACTTTCCCTTTTTTAAAGCTTTAGGTAAACACAGGTTTTTGGTTGGGAAGCTGTCAGAGGAGAGAGGCAGGGGACAGAACAGTCTGGATAGGCCCTGCATAAATACTCCAGGATTGTGCGAAGCAGGTACAGCAGCAGGGACTGCAGGGGGGCTGGATCCCCTACTCCCAGCTTCCTCCCCCTCTGCTTCCCCACTGAGGTGAGTCAACCACACCATGGGAGCAGCACCCAGGGACTTTAGGTCTCCAAAGCAGGTAAGAATACCTTCTCTGACTTCTCCCTGCTCATTGGCATGCCTCTCCCATGCCCATCACTCCCCTTCCCCATCTTCTGCTGTTACTGGGTACCTATACAAGAGCAGCCAAGATGCTCCAAAGCACTGTAATTACAGCCCACTGGAGCACACTGGATGAATCAAGTCTATTGGAGTGTGGTAATTACTGCACTCCAGCATCTCGTGTATCAACATCGCTGCACTGAAAATGGCAATTAAAGCACCATTCAACACCATTTTTCAGCACAGGGTTGCTGATATACAAGATACTCTGGGCGCTTTAAATTTGAGCCACTCTTGGAGCCACTCTAATTAAAAGCGCTCCCTTCCCCCCAGCCCCTCATGCAGCACATTGTTCCCACTGTCCAAGGGGCAAAGGGAGATTCAGAGCTGCTCTAGCCAGGCTATGCAGGGGCTGGCCTCAGCCCAGGACAGCAGCAGCAGTGGGCAGGCCAGTTTCTCCTCCCTGTGCCTGTGCTGGGGCTGGCAAGCAACACCCACAGGGACCAGACCAAGGTGCTCGTGTCTGAAGTGAAGCTGTGTGTATGCATGAGACCAGTTCCCTGACCAGACTCCCACTTGTGTCCCACCCATCAGGGATGGCATAGCCATCAGGCAGATGCTCTACTGGTGTAAAGTCCTGTAGCTTTATTAATTTCAATAGAGCCATGACTACTTATCTCAGCACAGGATCTGCTTCCTTGTGTTTTCCTGGCATAGCACTGTGGAGTCAAGCAAGCAAAATGTTGATAATTTATCATTAAAGTCTGCAGGCTCAAGAAGTGGATGATAAGCAATGAACAGAAGCTAAAAAACATGCCTGAGAATTGGCAAAGGCAATTATGGAAAAACAAGCAGTCGCCAAATCAGCTGTTGGGCCCAATCCAAGACCCAAGCGTGCCACTGATTTTCACAAGAATACAGGGTGCTCAGTGCCAAATGTTTAAAGGGTTTAGGTGCCTAGAGATGCAGATGAATTAGGATCTTCAAAGGCACTTAATTCCATAACCGATCTTTACAGAAATTCACCTTACAAATCTCAAACAGGCTTGCACCCAACAAGGACGCTCCTCCAGAGAGAGAGATCGCACTTTTGAAAGAGCCACCCAGATGCCATGTGAAGAATTGCTGCAGTATAAAAAACAAAATCCCTATGAAACACACACCATTAGTTATGACATACCATCCTTCACTGGAACCTATGTGGAAAATCCTCAAACAATTGCAACTCATACAAGAAGAAGAGCCAGTTCTCAAAGAGATCTTTCCAGAACCACACATGCTAGCCTTTAAACAAGCACCGAACCTCGCTAACCACTCATCACCAGAAGCAAACTTCCTATGGCCCAAACCACACCAAATGGATCCAGACCATGCCAGGACAAGAAATGTAAAGTCTGCCAACACATCTCCACCACTCCCATAATAACGACACGGCACAACAGAACCATTCCCGGATCTTACACCTGCACCTCCAGAAATGTAACATATCTCATCCAGTGCACCAAATATTCCAGTGAAAAATATGTAGGAGAAACCAAACAACAACTATATACCAGAACGAACACACACCAAAGATCCATCAAAGACAAAAATATGCAATTACCTGCAAGTGCACACTTCTCACAGGACAATCACCCCCTCTCCAATTTCTCAGTTCTAACCCTCAAAGGGAACTTACAAAACACCTTTTATAGACAAGTCTATGAACTTTACTTCATAAATCTACTGAATACAAAAAATCATGAACTAAATATAGACATTGGATTTATGACATTACAACCTGCCAGCCATCTGATAACCCCAGGTGCCTCCCTGCAGCTGACCACTTACATTCCTTCACACATTTCTCTCCCTTCCCCAACTCTATCTCTAACTATTGTCTTCCAAACTACCATTCATATGTATTTTCACAGACCTGCATGTTGTAAATTAGCTTCTTTTCTACCTTGGAAAACTCAAAACGCTAGCAAAGTCTCCCTGTGCCTGACGAAGTGTGTTTGTGCCTCAAAATTTGTAAAGAACATTTTTCCAACTATTTAGTTGGTCTAATAAAAGATATCACATCTAACCAAAGAACCTTGCCTGCCTACATTGTTAGGCCAACACGGCTGCATCTAACAACCTGTAACAGAAGTTCAGCACCCAGGGGCCTTTGAAAAAAAAAATCCCACAAGGCATCTGTCTTAGCCTTTAGGCATCTACAAAATCTGACCCCTTGGACCCTGCAGGTTCAAGCAGAAAGCCATAAAGTCACATAATGGTAACTGCATAATGTGGAGATGAACTAGAAAATAGTGAGTAGGGTTCTATGGCTTGCATCAAGCAAATGAGCTTGTATGACTGTAACGACCCTTTCTGACCTTACAAATCTAGAAATACACTTACATATAAAATATTTTCAAAGCCTCTCAAGGCTCTTTTGAACTGTTACTTCTGCCTCAGAAGACGCAAGAGAGATCAGAGTTGTTAAACTCACATGACAGATGGGGAAGAGAGGCAGAGTGATGCAAAGTATCTCACTTAAGGTGAGCAGTACAGCTGTAAATGAAATGACAGAGCTTTAATGCCACTGAGAACGATGGTCCCAGAGACCATTCAGATTTATACCAAGATGGGGACATGCTGAAATAAGTTCAGGCAATGCCAGGTGGATCTCTCTGTAGAGAGCCGATAGACAGCACTTGAGCTCAGTAATGGGCTCTTATGCCTTGATTTAAAGAGACCCCAGCAACTGGGACATCACAGTGTACTTCCATTGCCTTCAGTGGGGGTTATCAGTTACAGAGCTAGGAAGGGGATGGCAGACAACATCTGACAAGGATTAAGGGCTCTTACTCCCTGGATTAGTTTTATTCATTCTGATTCCAGCACTGAGCAGATTGACTTTGCTCTGCACTTACTGTCAGCTCTCCATGTGCAAGCCTTCCTGTTATAGATCATGCTTAGAGTCCAGTGGAATAAAGACAAAATTTCATCCAAGTGCCACTTCAAACTTCAGGACTCTTTCCTTCCAGTGCTCAATTCCTCCCCTCTCCCCAGGGAAGAGTCTACACAAGGAAGCAGTCTCCCTTTTGGAAAAAGACTCTGTTTTTCTGCAGCATCAGACTTCTTAGCAGAAGCAATGGGTCCATGGAAAGACACTAGGACCACAGCAACGTTTAAGATCAGTATATTGTAAGATGCAGCAGAAGCCAGAGATTGTGTCAACTGCTCACCACCTGAGTCACCACTGGGATTGTGAGCCAAGATAAAATCATTTCCCCAGACCCACAGCTGTGTGGCTCACCCAGTGGAATGGGGTTTGATGTGCTGTATGGATCAATGTGAACCACTGATAAAAGGACAAACTGCTACAGCCATAATGACCTAGGCTGAATGATCCTATTTACAGTTAAGAGATCAGCTGCCCTGAGTACTCTAGCAAAGTGGATACCAGACCCCCAAGGCAGACTAGCCAGTTCCACAAAGGGCTTTGGTGCCAGAATTTTTAGTGCCTTGGCTCATGAGAGACAGAGGTCAATAAGCAGAATGTCTATTTTTCCCTAATCTAGTGCACAATGCTAGGAGTACATGGAAACGTAATCCTAGTGATGCCAAATGACAGGAACACAAATTACAGCAGATGATACATAACAGAAAAATTAGGAAGGACACGATGGATTTTAAAGAGCAAACAACTGAAAGTAGAAAAACAAAACCAGAAATTCTCTAATTATATAAGCAGCAAGAAGCTTGAAAAAAAGACACTGTCAGTCTACTGAATCTTCAGGGATTAAAATGAGAAATGAAGAAAGATAAGACCAGGACTAAGAAACTAAATTAGTTCTCTGCATTGGCTAGGAAGATATCTACTCTGCACCTGCCTATTGTTGGTAATAAAGATACTGAGGTACTATCCAAGGTGATGTGTCAAAAGTGGAGGAAACAGGTCACATAAAGTTGTGTCACCAGGCTCAGGCAGAAAACATCAGGGTTCCCAAGGAGTTTGTATGTGAAGCAGCCAAGCTGCTTGCAAAGCTACGCGCCTATTACCAGAGACTGAAAAGTAGCAAAACCTGTACCTCAATTTTAAAGGTTATTCACAGGTGACCCTAGGCATAACTAGTAATTAAGCCTTACATCAATGCCTGCTAAATTAATTGTAATAATAATTTAAAATATAGACTACCCTCCTATCTGGAAGCTCATGATACTAAGAGGTCTAACTAGCACACCTTCAAAGGTAAATAGTCTTACACTAATCTATTTGAATTTGTTGATGAACAAAGGAAAGTATGAGTGCAGAAGAGCTGATGGACATAATTTAGATTTTTGCCCCCCAAAAGTCTGATAAAGAAATCTCTGAGGAGTTGCACAAAGCAAGACAAAGGACTACCTTGACTCAAAAAACAGTTAAGAGGCAGGAAAAAAACAGAAGGACTAAACAGTCAGTTTTTATCACTGCAAGACTGATGGAAAGGTGCCTTAAAATTCCTTACCAATTTCATGTCATTTGCTGCTCAAAGCCTTTGTGACATCAAGGTGGCAAAATTTGCAAAGTTATTGTCTGGGGACAATTATGAAGCGTTTTGGAGTGATGTAACTGAGCAACATGAAGGCATGTAAACTCCACTGTCCATAAACCCAATGTGAAGCATCCTGAAGAAAAAAATAGAGCATATGTACACCCGAGAGCTTTCTAAATTAACAGCATCAACCAAGGGACCTGGGTGATGCCATGGACAGCTCAGTGAAGACCTCTACTCAACAGGTACCTACTGTTCAAATTAAAATGCATAAAGAATGAGAAGGAAAAGAATATGTAAAAAGTGTGCCATTATACAAGTCACAGTGACATACTCACCTGGAGTATTAAGAATAGTATACTAGTCCTGCTTATCTGGACAAACATAACACAGAAATAGAAGAGGTTCAGAGAATAGCAAAAATAATCAGGGGTCTGAAAAAACTTCTCATGCTGGGGGAGAGGCCAAAAAATGTCAATGCCAGACTTCTGCCACTTGAGCTAAAGGTATAACTAACCATAAGGAGGACAAAGATGTGCCTTAAGCTTATGCAAACCTGCCCAATGTAGCTTTAAAGCAATCAGCTTGGGTACCGACAACTGCATAACCATGGCAGCACAGAGGTCAGAATGGACTGCAAAACACCAAGTTGAGCTCCACGTTGCTAGGACGGCACTTATCAATATGAGAGCCGACTCATTTAAAGCCAGATCAGACATGTCTACACAAGCTGGAGTTGTGTCTTTGGCCATAACATAAACATATACTAAGCGTATTAGCTGGAAGCAGGAAAAAGCTGTGGGAAGCTGATGGAGGTTGATAGGGCCCAGGGTACAAGTACTGGTGTTGGTACTTGAAGTCAGGAGACCATCTGGACCTAGGGAGGGTATTTTTGACATGGACCTCAGGAAAGACATAGTTAGGTCTGGCAAATGATCAGAGGCACCCAGATTGTTTTCTTACCTTGCTGTTGCCCTTGAAGCCAGAATGGCAAGTCCCAGAATTTCCAGTTATGTGTTTGCTGCATCAGCAGCAGCCCAAATCTAGTCTTACCTTTGAATAGTCTCACTTCATTATTAGTTTGTTGGGCTAACACTTTACCTGAGCAAGGAAAGAATGATGAAATGGCCAATCTCAGCAAAACCAGCTCCCCCTGTAGCAATCAACAGCATAAAAACAGCATAGAAAACTTTTATTCTCCTTATCTCAACCCAAGAACCTGGAATATGGCAAATCCAATGCTGATACTAGAAAATACTGTTTTCCACAGATTGTGTGATTAAACTTATCACCACAAAAGGTGGTTGAGGCCAAGAATTTAGCAAGATTCAGAACAGATAGGACTGGACATTTATGTGAAGAACAAATTATAAAAATTTCTGCAAACAAAGATAATATAAAGGGATGCAAGACATACATTGGGGTATAAGGCAGTCTAAAAGGAAGTAAGTGGAGACCTTTGCAGTTGGGTCATGAGTCACTAATGGCAGGGTTTCTTGCACTTTCCTTAAAAACATTTAGTGCCAGTCATGCTCAGAGGACACAATACTACTGCACTATGAGCATGGTGGCACTGGTCCAGTCTCGCAGTTCCTCATGACAAGCTCCCTCCCTTTGTGCTACTGTGTTGTGAAAGAGGCGGGTGAAGGGGAAAGGAAAAGGTCAATCCAGATTCCCACTAACACCAATTGCATCTTTGGCACCTTCAGTGATCCCCCCTCCAATCAAGATTGTGGAGTTATTTTATAAAGTATACACAGTCCTGTAATGAAAGGCCTACGTCTGTGCCACGTCTGGAGCCCTGGCTTTATCAGAGCCATCGTGGGATACGGTTTGTTTGTTCACTTTTCACGAAAATGTCACCGCAGTCCCTGGAACCAGCCTGTGGGCCATAATGTGGAGGCTCCCCTTATTCCAGGCACAAGATTTAGCATGAAAAATCTGGAGAGGAATACATGGAAATCAGCTATCTGAACAGCTCTGCTGCTGTGAGCCCCCTCATGGGACCTCAGCTCTGGTTTATAACAACATTTGCAGAAGGGAGCCAGTGATACCATCTTTACTAAATACTTTTAGGCTTTAAAATGTACTTTCCCCAAAGACTCAGAGGTGGATGGGGGGGGGGGGAGGGGGGAAGAAAGGGGTGCCTCTCTCTCTTGCATCCTTGGCCAGCTCAGAACTCAGTCTGGGATTCTTCAGAGTTGATTTAATTTTCCCATGGCCAGATTTGATGATCATTAAGCCTTAGGCATTCAGTGACAAGCTGGCTTAGAGCCCGAGTAACCTCCTCCTCCCCCTCCAAAAGACTGGGACCTGAGGGACTGCAGCAAGGTCACTTGGAGAGAAAAGACGGAGACAGCAGGAGCATTTGGAACCAGCTTTTTCCAAACTTTCTCAACATAGATTCTATGTCTATTTATGTGCGCACACAAAATCATTATGGGGGAGTGTTTGTAGTGTTTGTAAATGCAGCTGATCCATCTATAATGGCTGTGTCTGTGCAGAGGCCAATCATTTATAAAGAATGGACAAGTCCAGGACATTTCAGGGTTTTTTTCTTTTGTTAAAGGAAAAAAAGTTAGTTGTAGAAATATCAAGATAATGACGCACTTGGTAAACCCAATGCTTCTACCCTCCTGGATAATATCCCCGCTTCCTTCATTACCTCCTTTCTCCCAGCTCTTCCTCCTCCCCTCCCAAACACCCATTTCCTCCTTCCTCCCCATCTTCCTGCCCTGTTTACTCATCCACACCTCACACACTGTCTTCTCAGCCTTGCCTCCCTTGCAGTTGGAGGGACATCTGTAACCAGACAGAAACAGAAGGAAGCAAGCGAGCCTCACTAATAGGACTCTGTTTCAGCAAAATGTCTCCTGCTTTACACCAGCGAAGTGGAAGCAGGCCCCAAGGCATCTTCTGCTGTGCTATTTGTAATGCCAAGATTATTTGCACTGAGCAATTTTAATATTCAGTTCTGCATGAAAGACCCAGCTGATCTAGGATGGGATGGGTCCCATGTTCCACAACCACCAGCAAAAAAACAACCCATAAATAATACATGAATTCAGCAAATTCACAAGGCTGGTAGCAGATTGTTTCTGCAGTGATTATGGCTGCAGTACACGGGGAGGTTCCTGGCTAGCAGTAAATGAGGATTATCCATAGATTTCAGCATCTGAGAGTTAGAGTGGATGTTCCCACAGAGAGGTTTGTAAGTTGGAGCCACCAGGAAGGCACTGGTTATTGGCTCGTGGACCTTGCACATGCAGGGGAAGAGGAACACGAACAGATTCTTTTAAGTCACACCCAGCCACCGGGAGGGAAGAAACAGAATTAAACAGAGAAGAACAAATGGATTCAGCCAGAGGAAAGAAAAAACTCCACATCTCAAGCACACAACAAAACTCCCCTGCATTAGACCTGTTAATGAGACCTAAATCTACTGTGACACAGTCTGTCTAAAGGAGGAGCTGATTCAATTTTAAATGCATCTGATGCTTTTAAGTTTCTAAGCATAGAACAGAAAAGGTGGCACTCTGAAGAGATTACAACAGGGACCCAAACCAGGACTCCTCAGTCTTGTTCTGAGTTTTGAGCGGGACCAGTGCTGTTATAGAAGAATAAAAGATGTACCTCCCCCTGCCGCTGTACTACCCGAGGCAAATCACTTCAATCACTCTGGGCTTCAAATGCCCATCTTGTACAGAGGCAATGATTCAAACCCATCTCGGTAAAGTGCTTTGAGTTCTTTATAACGATCACTGCTATATATATAAAAACAAGTTATAAAAAGTGTTTGGGGGCAGTCTCATTCTGATGCATTCAGCTTGAAGAAAGCCTACAGAGTGCAGCCCTACACACAGCTGTGCCAAGTCAGAGAGAGAGTCACAGAGCAGCAGAAACGTCTGCAAAGGAGATGCCCACAGACTGGGGTATACTTCTAGTGTTGCAGAGAACAGGCACTGCTCCACCGCGCTGGAAGACTGGAGTCAGGATCAGTCAGGCTCAGGGGGCTACAAGGATCACTCAGGAGTTGCCCAGAGCATGGTACTGTCAAGTGTCTCCAGTCAGAGGTACAACAGCATGGGGACCAGACCTGCTGTTACCAAACTTCACCTTCCTCTCCAAGGGCAAGGCAAGGCTGGGACACAAATGTGATGAGAGGATAAGGTGGGTCTTTGGTGGAAGTCCCTTGAAGACTGACCTCCAGAATTGGCACCTCAGCAATAGGTGCATGAAACCCACTTTCTTTCATGTTATTTGGGGTTGGAGAGCCATCTCTTTCTACAGAACTGAGCATGAAAAGGGAAGGGAGTGTTTCACTGTGTTGTCACAGACTGTTTTAGCTCCCCCTCCTGGACTCTCATTAGGCTGCTGTGTCTGGATCCAAGCACAGGAGCCTCTACGCTCTGCATCCAGGTACCATTTCTGTCTTTCCTCAGGCCCAGACTCCCTGCCTGAAACCCCTTCCCCAAGTGGGACCCTGCAGTTCAGATGCCCTCAGCCAGGTCTGGAAAAAAGCCTTGAAGAATCCCTCTCCATCATCCCTAAAAGTTCTCCCCAGGACCTCAAGCAATAGCCTTCCCTGAGCAATCAGGGCTGTATCAGCATACTGCTTAACCCTGCTGGGACTTCCCAGTTACTCCTCAAAGCATCCAGAGTCCTTTGCTGCAATTTCTTGCACATTTCTGCTTTATTCGTAAAGAAGAGAGATGCACAGGTTCATTAAAACAAAACAAAAAAGTATGTCCCGCAGCCTCACCATTCCAGGAGCCCCGTGGGGTTTAATCAGTAACTCTGAGATCTCAAAACCCTCCTCTTGTCCTGCTCCACCTTCTCTATCTGCCCCTTCACCTACCTCCCTCTAGCTTATTCAGGTCTGTCCCCTGGCTCAGAAAACCTATGCCTTTTCAAGCAATAGCTTCTGATATCTCCCTGTCTGTTCCCTTTCTCTGCTGGGAAATTTCCATTGTTCCAAACACACCTTCCCTCCCCTGCCCTGCCAACTACCTTGCCTCTTTCCCTCCCCACCTCACAGGTAACTGGAATAACTAGTTTCCTTCAGCTTAGCCAGTGGCTTTAACATCTCCATTGTGCTGTCAGAGCAAGGATGTTGTTCCATGTCAATGCATCTCTGATTGTTTGGCACCCACTTCCGCACAGGGCGTGTGATGTGCGATGAGCACTGGGTAGGATTCTTCTCTCCCTACCCCCTTTTTTCTCCAACAAGATATCAATTCAGTGGAACCAAAGTTGTGCAAAAACACAGCAGGTTTGACAAAGACTTTCTTGAGGAAGATCTCTTAAACCTGGAACTATTTCTGGAGGGACAGAGGGCGTCTATCCCACAGCGACAGTGTGTCCCAGCCAGGGCATTCCCACCCACTTGCTCCAAGCACAGAAATACACCAACAAAAATGTTTTGGGGCACCCCCTGTGGCTGCTCTGGAGACCTTCAGCTGGCATGCTTGAGAGTGTTGTGGGCTTGGAAGGTGTAATCTGATTCTGGAGTACACTGCAGCCAGGGCACACTGCTACCTACCATGGAGTTGGCATGACTAGGGACACCCACCCTAGAACAACCCAGTGTTGAGGGCACTCCCCCATGGTCTGTGTGAGGAAGGTTGAAGTCATTCATCTGCCTCAATAAAGGTGAACAGGCAACTAAACATGAACTGACTTTTATGAATAGTGTCCAACCCTCCAGCAGAATTCACTGCCTGTGCAGAGATCCAGCAAATTGTTGTGTGCATCTGCTGCATTTCTGCCTGGTTTTATATATTACACATTGAGATGTACATTCTCAGGGCACTTTACAGAGCTCAAGAAGCATATGATATGATACATTATTTTAATAAATGTTATTTATTTTAATATATTACAGTGTGTATGTGTGTGCACATGTACTCATGCACCTGCGTGTGCCTGTGTGAGTGCATGCATGTATACACAAACATAGCCACTGTACTTCCAAGGCAAGGAGCAAGGATATTCTATGTCAGCATCTCTCTCTGTTCTGCACCCTTCTTTTTTGAAGACGGAACACGAAGCACAGAGAGGTTAACGGACTTACCTAGTCACACAGCAAGTCGGTGGCAAACTGGAAAATAGGGTCTAGGTTTCTAAAGTCCCAGACCCAGGTTCAGTACCCTGGAACTAGCTGCAATTGCCTGTTATGCCTGCACTCATTCCCTATTGCCTATTTATAGTGCTCATAGTTGCTTTATAGAAATGCAAGTTTATTTATTTAACAAAAAAATGACCCCCCGACCCCTCCCTTTACTGAATACACATCATATTTGACCTTTGCATGGGTTCTAAATTTTTACTTTTAAGTGCACATTGTATTTCACTAGGCTCTTGTATGTGTTTTCCATAGACACAATGGCACAACAGCAGCAGAGTCTCCGAGCCAAGTCCTGGAAAGACGACAGCTTTAAATAGCTTCTTTGTCTTGCTTTGCCTTATTGAAATATTGCTAAATAATGTGCATTGAGCTTCAGTTTTATCAAAGGCCCAAAAATAGAGACAATAGGGTTCTGGGTGAACATAAGCATCATTAGAATATAAACCAGAACACCTTCCCCTCTTGGGAGTTTATGAACACCCTTGTTTAGAAATATTTGGCGCTGGGAAAATAGTCTTTGTACCCATCACTGATTCTGAGCCAGCTTTCTCCACCACTTCAATCCAAATACATATCAGAAGCAACTGGAAGTGGTTGCCATCTGCCAACTGATCAACTATAGATTTTACTGGGATGTGGGTCCACACATCAAAAGCTATTTGTTGGCAGCCTCAAGTTAAGCTGCTCACCTACCCAGAGAGAAAGGTGGTCTTTTGGTAGCGCAGTGATTCTAAACCAGGGTGCCAGGCACGCCGCAAGATCCCTTGAAGGGTGCTGCAGGAAGTGTAAGGAAATATGCAGGGTGTGAGGCGATAAGCAGATAAGGGCCAGCTCCAGCTTTCCTGACTGGTCCCTCTGAATGGAGGTAAGTCCTGTAATAAATAAGTTAGTTTTTGACATAGGGTGCTGCTGAATTCACAAAAGTTATGGAGGGGTACCTCGAGTCTAACAAGGGGTGCCTTGAATCTAAAAAAGGTTGAGAACCACCACTGTAGAAAGAAGAGATACGCTAGCAACAAGGAGGAGCATGTGTGACAAACTTGACTGTGTGATGTCAGAGCTTTTTCTGCCCAATAAATTAAGAGCATGATCACAAACCCATTAATGTCAACAGGCTTTGAACCAGGCATTAGGATGACACCAGCGCAAAGCCTTTCAGTGGCAGGTAGCTCATGGAGAAAACTGTAATAATAGTCATGAGAAACAATAAGTGTGCCCTGGTTTAGAGCAGGAGTGGATACTAATAATATCTAACTCTTTGAATGACCAGCTCTCTCAGAAGAGGGACTTCCTTCAGTTTATGGCACTTGGGCTTTACATACCTATAAATGAAAGGCAAACACCCATTGCTGTATACAAAGTCAGGTCAAAGAACTATAGAAAATTAGGGTTGGAAGGGACCTCAGGAGGTCATCTAGTCCAAACCCCTGCTCAAAGCAGGACCATCCCCAACTATATCATCCCAACCAAGGCTTTGTATAGATGAGTCTTAAAAACCAAAAAGGTCCTTGCTCCACAGCATTTATAGTCCAGTTAAGGCACAAATGAGGGAGGATGGAGATGATAAAACAAGAAAATTCTCCAACGGGAGAATTCTCCATAAGCCACTAAAGCTGTAGTCAGTCAAGTCATCTTGTTCTCCCATTCATTTTTAAACAATTGGATTTTTTTTGGATGATCTGATGATCAGGCACAATAGTGGTTCTAGTGACCTGTAGAGGGGAGACCAGTGACAGATGCTACCTCAGAACTGCAACTTTAGTGATAGATTTGAAGTAAAAGAGCAAAGTTGTTAGGTGCACAGAGACAAAAAAAAGCGCTGGAGCACTACTAACACCCTAACGCAGTGCAAGCAAGAGAATTAAGTTCTGGAGAGCAACCATCCATTCTGCATTCCTTCACATTGGTCACATCTACACAAGTACAGGTTTCCCTCACTTTATGTGGATTCTGTATGTGAGAATTCACCCTTGTGCGACCACCCTTTTTATACCAAAAATTCATTATATGCAAGGTAAATTCACTCTTATTTAATCCGTGTGGTGGAAGCCCACAGTCAGCTGCTTTGTGGGAGTGACACACACTAAAATATAGTCTGTGTGGATCTGTGCTCCTCGCTCGTTGTCTGTGACACGTGTTTCTGTAGCTGCCATCCCCATTATGATAGTGCCCTATGCTGGTGTGTACTGTCTGCTGTTGGTGAGTACCAAAATTGTCTTGTAGAAGTGGTAGAAATGGGTTTGGGGGTCAGTACAGTTGAGGTCCTGGAACGTATCCCTATTTGTTACATTGTAAAGTGGGTTCCCTTAAAGCAAATTTGAGTTATGTGCCATTTTCCAGGAATGCATGTACAGCATAAAGCGAGGGAAACCTGTACTTTATACAAGTACTAAATGGCTGTGCAATAAGCTGTTACTGCACAGTAGCATCAAGCAATGGGTTTTTCAGGACACTGACTTCACAGTAGCTCATGACTACTGTGCAGAAGCATCATCATGCTTTCTGCGACACAATGCTGCTGTGCAGCAGTCATGGGTTACTGTGCAGGCAACATCTTGTGTAGATGCGGCCACAGAGTTGGGATTTCTAAGTGTGTCCTGCATACTGCAGAGTTCTTCTCTCCTGCACCTGGGGAAAGAAGCCTCACTTAATCTTTATCATCAGCATAATGCACCATGACAAGTGGCCTCTCCCTAAGCATTAGCACATCATGTATTTTCGTCCCACAAGGCAAGTTCCCAGCAGCCTGCACAGCCATTACAAAATACACTCTTAGGGGATGTCCAAAATTTGCTCAAGAGCCCTCCCAGACTGACTCCTAAGCAATGACAAAATAATGGTTCTGTTTTTGCAACTCTCAAGTACCTCCTGAGCCCTGGACCTTCCGAAGTGCAGATGGCAGCTTCCATACAGCACAGAGCTTCAGAAATTCAATACATAAACATGTTAAATAAATTTAAATAGTTAATATTAGCTCAAAGGACATAACATATTGGCAATTCATCCCCCTAAATCTATGATGCCTTTCCCATCCCAAGATCCTTCAAATATGCAGTTAATTTATCATTCAAAATAGTACCAGCATTATTATCCAAACTGTAGTTCCTAGATATTTGACATAGAAAGAATTTGGCAAATTCTGTATCATTTTATAGACTACTACATTTGTCCTTCTATGCATGAGGAAGCCTGTTAGGGAACAAATATAATAGACACTGTACAAATCTGTGACTGGGATTAAAGTGTTTTGGGTTATTCATGCTGAACATGAATTGAGATGATCTATTCTCATCACAATTGACTAAGCCCCCTAGAGCTTAATGTGGGCAGGTTAGCTCATATTCTAACTGGTGTTAATCCATGCAAGACTGGCAAAGCATGACACACACTGTACGTGGGAATTAACTGTCATACAGAATACAGGGGCACCTGGAATCTACATTACAGCAAGGACATGGCATAGGTGAAGGAAGAAACACTCAGAATCCCCAGTTGTAGGTATCAAGAATTGCAGATCACCAGCAAAATAAACTATTTTTAAACTTATGAGATGCACACAATTTTTACTTCCTTTACCATCTGAAAAATGTGGATAGATAAGAGAGGCTGCATTCAGCTTGCTATCCCCTTCACAAAGCACACAAGAGATCCAGCATAATAAAATTGGCCTGATACTTACCACCATCAGTCATGCTCTCACTTTACAACAAAAATCTCTTGGCAAGACAAAGTTCAGTCAGCTGTTTTGTTGAGGGTTTGGTGTCTCCACTCTCCCCCATGAAACAGCCCCAAAGGAGACAGAAGTCTTTCAGCAGTATGGTCCCCCTGCATCAAGGCCCTGAAGGAGACTCTCCAAAAGAGTAATTACAGGAAGAGGTAAGAACTAGCTGGAGCAGAAGGAGCAATTGTGCTTGGAAAGCAACATCCCAAAGAAACCTAAACTCTGTGCACTAAGCTCAACCCAAGGCTTGAACAAGCATAAGGCTCCAAAAGCCAGGACAGAACCTCTAGGTGTATAACCTTGAACATTTACAGATTGTCTCTAGGTCCCATGTGGGCACCTGGAGAATATCTATTGCTTGGTGGTCAGTTCCTCCAAAGTTACTTAATCACTGAGGCTAGGGAGAGAAGTTACACATTAACTGATTTAAGGTTTAAGGCTGTAACAGAACAGAAGCTCAGGGCACATAAACCAGTTTCAAAATGGCTGAAACTGGTTTAAGATAAATCTGGTTGAATGAAGTATCAGACTTAACTGATGTGGGTCAAAACTTTTGTCTCAGACCTCTTCCTGGTTCATAGTTTCATAGTTAGTAGGGTTGGAAGGGACCTGAGCAGATCATCAAGTCCAACCCCCTGCCATGGCAGCAAAGAGTACTGGGCTCAAACGACCCCAGCAAGGTGATTGTCAAACCTTGTCTTGACAATCCCCAGGGTAGGAGCAAGCACCACTTCCCTTGGAAGTTGGTTCCAGCTCCTAGCCGCCCTGACAGTGAAGTAGCGCCTCCTGATGTCTAATCTGAATCTACCCTCTGCCAGCTTGTGATCGTTATTTCTAGTCACTCCTGGTAGTGCTCGGGGGAACAGGGACTTCCCCAATGCCTGCTGGTCCCCTCT